>NW_009222855.1:65797-86854 GCF_000690835.1 Fulmarus glacialis | reverse complement strand
TTCCCTGAACAGCTCTGTCCCATGTCCCAATCTTAAACCATAATGCTTAACATTTCTGTGATGCTGTTTGCATGTAAAGGGTTCTACTGTTATTAATTTTTTTAAGCATACTTCATACTGAATGGTTTGGACTGAAATATAAAAGGGAAGTTTAATACTTATTTCCAGAACAGTTTAAGAATTAGAAATAGGATTGCCCACTTTGTTGAAGTCAAGCCTTTTGGTAACTGAAGGAGATTTTATCCCTTACACAGTTTATTAGACTGTTTCAAGCTTATGGGAACAGTCTTTGTGGTGTGTTGGCGTGATATACAAGGGGTGCGGAGGGCACAGAATGATCATAATCTAAACTGGACAGTAATTATTTAAGTATTTTCAGTTGATGGAGTAACAGCCTCATACAAATCCCAGTAACAGATTTAATCAAAGGCAGTCTCACTCCATCAACAACCAAGATATAGGCTCTACAATGAAAAAGATTAACATTTTGGAAGAGTTAGAGAAATAATTCTGAATAGATCAGAAAAGATAGCAATAGTTGCCCAAAGGCTTCCTACAGTATAGGAAAATGGAGTCTTGAGGTGATGGTGCATTGTCTGGTAGGCAATAGTAAGAACCTGGAAAGTATCATGCAAGAAATTCTTGCTTTTTTTCCAAGGGCAAGACTCTTGACGTTGTTGTTGTTGTTGTTACTGTTGTTGTGAGGAATTGTGAAAATGCAGAAAATGAGGAGGCTGCAGCAGAAGCAACAAAGGCAGACCATACTATTATCCATAGTCATCCAAATAGATCACCCGACTGTCACAGCCAATTAAATAGATTTTCCAGGATTAACCTACAACTAAAATGATACATCATGGTAGGAGAAAACTTCATGTATTGTCAACAACAAGTTAGCTCCTCTTTTGATTGAGAAAACAATGAAAAAGTTGGTTGAAAAGCATGTATTTTTCTGTTACTACAGATGCCTGAAACCTTTCAAGGTGTTTCCAATCATTAATCATTCCTACACAGTTGAAGGGCAAATAATTCACTGCTGGCTTGATTATTTTCAAGGCACTAATGAAACCACATTAGGAATATTTGAAAATGTAAAAAATATGCTAAAATCAAGTAGTTGGAACCCTGACTATGTACAGTTATTTGCAGCTAATACTGTTGTTAACTCTGCGTTATGTCCCCCTGTCCACAAATCAATAGAAAGCAAGAAAGAAAAATCATCTCTAGCTTATTGCTCTGCACATAACCACAAACCAGAAAAATACCATCTAATTAAATCATAATTTGATTTAGAAAAAAAAATCAGTCACGTTTTCTCATCTCATTCAGTCATTTTTCTCAGCAAAAGTTTCAGATTTAGAGAAGAGCTTATAAAATTTGAATGGGAAAAAATGTTCTCCATGAGACAATTACTTGCATACTGTACAGGTAAAAGGACCATAATCTGTTTTCTTGGGTTTAGAAGTTGCTTTGGAAGTTAAGTGAGCATTGTCAAGCACCAATTTTAAAATCCCATTTTCAAAGATAACTTTGTTGGAGGTGATAGAGAGGTTTTCAGTGACAGAATGTTACTTACTATTTTCAGATTGTACTGAATGTTTCTTAATAAGTCTTGCAGGTAGAACAAACTGTCTTTCTACATGATGAAATGTATAAGATAACACAATCATTAAAGAGTAAGTTGCAAAAAAGAACTGTTGACAAATTCTTTGGTCATAACCTAGTCATCAGGGGGGCGGGGAGGGAGGAAAGAAAACAAAGACATTTCACTCAGAGGTACACATTAGCTACCAGAAACGAGGTTTTATATTTTCATATGATCAAAAAAAATGCAAATAAACTGATTTAATTTTACTGAAAAGCATTAGTCTTTCCAGAAACAGTAAAAATTATCGATAATTTAACATTTCCTAAAAGGCCTGATGTTATGTAGTTGGAGATTCAGCTGAGTATTTGTGTATGTCAGGAGTCTTTGATTCGGAAACATTCTCATATTCTAGTTTCACATTTTTGCTCTTTCAATTTCTTAAGATTGTTTCATTTATTTTAAAAAACCATTTTCCTTATGTAATCAACTTTGGACAGATTGTGGAACTCTCAAACAGATTCCATTTTGATGAAGTTTCTAAGTGTGGGGAATTTAGGTTATACATGTAACATGCTTTATGAATTTACTTTTAAAGACAAACATAATGAAATCTATTAAAATTTATAATAAATTATTCTTCTATCAATCCCTTCAAGTTTATAACTGAATTTTGCATCAGAGAAATTTAATACTATTTTAGAAATATGTGATGTACTAAAGGAAATAAGATTTCCCTAGAATTTCCCTTCATGTTAACATGTAGATCTGTTTTTCCCCTTAGGGATGGCCCTTACTTCTTCTCAAGGAGAATGTCTTTTCAGAAGTGTGGCTGCTCTGGAGTGTAGCTTCAGTTAATGTGTCCAGGCACAGTATAAGTAGTAAAAATCTTGAGTCTGTTTTGGCAGCACGGCAAATTAGGTGCCTGTAAAACAAGAAAATTTAGTGGCAGAACACTTTACATGACCTTGGCATCATTTCATGGAGAATATAGTTTCACCTTTCTGCCGCTGAGAAGTTTTATTGAAAATTTTGCTGTTTTTTTATTTCTTCCTGTGTTCATTATAGTAGTCAATGGTTACTGCCAAAAATAAAAAGGAAAAGAAAGAATCAGAAGGATAGTAACAACATTCCTGGTGCAGTGGTAGAACAGAACATGAAGAATATTATTAGAATTGTAAGATGTTGCTTCATCCGAGGCATCATTTCGCTGAAACCTGATGTCCTGCCTGAACTCTCTAAATAAGTGCAGCCATTACATTTCATAAAGATCGAAAATGACAGGTATTAGCCAGCAAATGAAAAGCATTCCTTTCTTATATTATGTTATATTGACCTGTATATGAGACCAACATAGAAACCTTTCTTCTGGCAGTTTCTTGTTGGTTGCTGTGTGTTGGAGATCACTGTACCAGCTTTGTGCAAAGCAGTATAAGGAAGCGGTTGACTTCACTGGGAACTGAGTATCTGTTGTCAGTGAAGATAAAGGTAATTTTCCTGAAGTGTGCACAGGCTTAGCTCCATTAGAAGTGAAGAACTGAGTGCCAGTTTCAAAAGTGACCTCTGTCCCTTCCTAGTAGAGTGAATATATGAATATCATGCTCCATTATCTGCTCGGTTGAAGACTGAAGCAATTACAAAGATTAATGTAAAGGATGTACTGAGCTAACATCCTCTTCTAAAAAGGGTTAATGGAGAGAATATAAAGGATGAAATTGCAATTCAGATATTAAATGGAAATGTGCATTTATTTTTACTGGGAAAATTTCTTTTTGTAGTTTGTATATTCTGACTGAACATTGTGTGCACTTTAAATAAAAAAAAAGGGGTAAAGTGTTGAAAAAGTCAATGCAACTAATTTCAAACAACTTTGACTTTTATTTTAAAAATGTTGTTTTGCTTTTTATGACCTCAGTTTACAAAAGAAAAATACATTTTTTAAAGTACTAAAGAACTCAGAAGATCTGTGAACCATTTAATTTGAGTTGAAAAATTTTTATTAATGGAGTTGGAGTGGCCCATTGCAGAGATATTTTGAATAATGATCGTTGCTGGTGTGTTCTAGTTGCAGTAATAAGTAAAGGAGATGCAAAAAGGGAATTGGACAGTGGTGTTAGCATGGCCCTGCTTCTAGGCTAATGTAATCTGTTTCTCAGCCAGAGTAGTTTACCTAGATGGAAACCACAGTGATACATCTGTACTGCTCCTGGTGCCCCCTTTGCTCAGACCTAGCTGCAGTACATTCTCAGGACACTGTATTATGGAGCTCAAGGTCTTTCTTTCCTTTGGCGGGGTGGAAATTCTAAAATCCTAAATATCATTAAATTCATATGATATACAAGAAGGGAATTATGGCTGCTCCTAAATTTAGTCAAAATAAAGCATTCATATAAAATAACCTCAAATATGAATATGATGCAAAAACTTGTTCTGTAAAAAGGCAGCACTGTCATTAGCCAGCTGTATACAAATGGTCTTTGATTCTATAAATACTGATTCTCACATGTGAGCTAAAAAAAGCAACTCTACTCACTCAGCACTTGGAGAAACCCGTAGACATGTCTGGCATATTCCTCTCTACAGAAGCTGAATCTGCCAAACTCTTGTCACTGGACTTTCAAGGACTAAAATGATACAAATTTGAGTGTAAAGAAACAAGATCAGCACTCCACCATATTAAACCTGGTGAATTAAGGGTGTCCTTTTTGAATAATAAAGGTACTCTGTGTACATTACATTGCATCCTTTAAGTGTGTGGAGATGTGCAAATTTGTGCTCATCAAGGTGAAAGAAAAGTCTCTTCAGATTTTAATCAGTGTCCCTGAGAAAATGAAGCTAATAATACAATGAAAAACAGTAGCGAGATAGGCTATGCAGAAAAATGGTCCTTAATACCTTTGGTGGCTAGGCTTTAATTCCTAAGGTGATCTATTACCTGGTATTTGGATACATGCTGGCACCACTTATGCACCTACTGATCATTTGCCATCTAGAGATGAGAGGCCCAGAGTGTGTTTTGGACTAGGATTACAGTGTCAGTGAATTAGGTTTCCTGATATTAGAACATCAGCTTCGGAAAGATGACCTGCCAAAAACATAGACTACAAGCTCTTGTAACTATCTATAAATAAAATAATATACAATACTGTTTGTGTAATAGCATCTCTTTTTACAACTTCCCTTTTAAAACTTAGGAATAGACAAACAAATATGCAATAAAAGCAAGTTCAGAGTGGTCAAAGGCCACATACCAGACTTTCCGCACAGCCTTAATTCTCCTTTGCTCAGATATACCAAGAGTGCATCCACCAGGGGACCTAAGGAGATGGTTTCCTCTGGATTATTCCCAGCCCCTGTATTAGCCTGTGTTGTAGAGCATACACTTTGTGTCACATCAGCAAATGTCATCCCTGTCATGGATGCAGCCAGCCCTGCGATACTGAGAGGGTCTTTCATGACACAGTCAGATGGCCGTTTCCACAGGGTTCACAGGTAGAGCAGTCTGGAAAGAGGGAGAGGAACATAAGCAAATGCAAATGTGACCTTTGCCAGCCTCCGGTGGCTGGAATTCACAATTCAAATATTGGGTTTTGCACAGTTTCTTCCATGGGGTATTAAATGCATAAATCAGCATGTTTGTATGTTCACCTATATCATTTTGTCTGTTTGTCCATGTGTATTTTAATTTCTGCAGTTATACCTACTATGACAGCTTACTTACAGAAACACAGCAGTAAACATGGAGTGAAAGAAAGAATGACATTCATGTAAATTATGATATTAGCTTATTCAGGACAGTAAGTTAGTGACCGCTCAGATCTTAGCATTTGGGGTACATGAGGTGTCTGTAAAGAAGCACGAACATGATTTTTCAATTCTGCTGTAGTGTGACCTAAAAACAAGTGGCTGAACAATTTGTAACAAACAGAACAATTAATTTATTGAATTTACACCCCAACCCCACCCAAAAAGCCATTTCCATAATCAGGGGAATTTACCATTCTCCACCTTACACGTGTTGCTCCTGTTCATCTTTCACACATCTTTTATCAGTCTGCCCTATGACAAAGAAGTCTCTGCAAATTGTATCTTGTAGCTGTGACTGTTCAAAGACAATGGAAAAGAATGTGCTAGTGCAGATATTGTTATGGCACAGGACCAAGGCAAGTGAGATGTTTGGCCTGCTTTCTAAAGTAGCTAGAGGAAAAAAAAAAAGAAAACAAAAAGAAAACAAAAGGAAAAAAAATATTTCCTCAGGCAGTAAAAAAAGGAAACATTCTCCACTGGCTTGTACATATCCTGCTGCTCTACACCCGGATAGACCTTATCAAAGACCAAATAGTAGTGGGAAGTGTGGAACCGATTTCAATTTGCGTATCATGCTTTCATTGCAGGAATATCAAATTGATATATTTTTTGCCCAGACGTGGACAGATAGCCGTCTTCGCTTCAACAGCACCATGAAGATACTGACTCTGAACAGCAACATGGTTGGCTTGATCTGGATCCCGGACACAATATTTCGTAACTCAAAGACAGCGGAGGCTCACTGGATCACCACCCCCAACCAGCTCCTCCGCATATGGAATGATGGCAAGATCTTGTACACCCTCAGGTGAGCATTCGGCGGTGTGCAGGGCTGAAAACTTCTGCCCCTTCTGGCACAGTAGGAGTAGTTTTCAGCAGTATCTTTGTTCTCCTCTGCTGTTTTCTTCCTGATGCTTACCTGACTGTGCTTGACAAATACTGAAATATTCAATACTGCAGAGTTTAAAAAACAAAGTCTTGTCTTTCTAAAAAAGAAACCTTGAGAATTGGAAATAGGCCTGTCTAAATTGTAGAAGTTGGGCTTTTTAGTGCTCGTAATAAAATGGGGAGCATGTAGTCCCATAAAACCTGTCACAAACCTTTTTGATCAGAGAGAGATGCAGGGCTGGATAAAGTATTTCTAGATTCACGCTAATGCCAATACTTGATTGTTCAAATAAGTCACTCTGAAAGATAGTCTGTCACATCTCATCACAAGGGTGAATTGCTGGAGGAAAGGCTTTTAGAGTTTTTCTAATCTTTGTGATACCATCAACTGTATGGTGTTAGAAATACTGTATATATTTGATAAGAAATGCCTGTGGAAATCAAAATGTGTGTTTACTTACAGAAGAGATGCATTGCTCAGCAGAGAGTTTTGCCATAAGCCATATTCCACATGGCAAACTTTTTCAGAAACATCCCTTTCACACTACATTTTCTTCAGTGATTGTGTTCAGCATATTCTGATCATACTTGCAATTGCAGTTGGGCTCCAACAGCAAGTCTTTGGCAAACAATAAGAAAGAAATTAAACAGCTGGAAATGCTACTGACATTTTTAGTGCCCTTCCCTTCTTAGGCTTGCTCCACTGTGGCAGAGCTCTTGCTTATTTCAATAGCCTTTAGCTAAAGGCTTTGGTGATTAGGATGTCAACTCCAATACCCTCTTGGTTGGGCTGTTGATTTTTTTTGTTTTGTTTTTTCTATTAAGTCCTGTTTCAGTATTTCAGGGCAAGTTAAGTATCTACCTAATAGCAGTTAGACTTTCATACCTATCACTAAAGAAACTATTTGTTGAAGGGACTGCAAATTTGGTCTAAAACAGCTAAAAAGGGGTAATACTTGACCCAGTGGATTGTTTGAATGAGCATTTTTAGTTTGTGAAAGATGTTTTGAGTCCTTTTCGCCCACTCAGGTCAGCCTCCTTTTTACATAGGAGAAGCTGTTAGAAAGATCATTGTTCATTGATAACACTGTGTAATTCAATAACAATTTATCTGACTTAAGTGAGCACACAGAATTGGTATGGCATGGAAGCAGTAACTATTGTACGTCCTGGTACTGTCAGATGTTGATGAGTGTTCTGTATTCAGGAGAAAGTGTACGAGGTTCAGTCATGCTCCATGCCTTTCCATCCTCTTCCCTGCGTGCTTTTGGCTGTGAACGCACTCCTGCTGTAACACTGCAGATCCTCTTCGTGTCAGTGCAAAAACGCTGTTGAGTTCCTCACCGGTGACCTTCTCCAAGACAGAGGTTTTCTCTGTGCCATCCTAAATCTGAGACACAAACCTTTCCCCATCCAGGTTGTTAGCTTTTGAATTAGTTTAAAAAACAAAAGAAAAAAAAGAAGCCAACAAAAAAACCTCATGCCCCACACTTGCTGCATAAATTCAGGCATGCAATTAATGTGTCTGTTTCCTGAAAAAGCCTGTATAATAAACTAGCACTTAATGCTCATCTACCTGGGTAAATAGATTTACTTTATAAGTTATCAGACTAAAGATTATGTGGTTTTAATAGTCATTTTAAAATCAGCTCCATTCATAGTGTCCTTTGTGTTAGGGATATCACGTAAAACACACTTTCAAGTGGGACTGAAGACATTTCTGCTGATCTGTTTGTTACATCTGTACAACTGAGAATGGCATACAGAGATTTATTAAGTTTTTGAGAGACAGCCCAAAATGACTCAAAGAATTTTAAGTTCACACTATAAGTAAATGCGGAGAATATTCCTTATAGGATTCTTTATGAGGTTTTAATTTTGTGGAATTACATACCACCACATCAGCCATATCTCCTGTTATTTTTGTAAAGAATAGTTGTTTCCACCCCATGTCCTTCAATGATGAATTGTCTAGAGAAAAACATATGCGCAGATTTCTTGGGATCAAGAAACTCTTAATGATGTGATGAAATTATTTATGTTTTTAGATTATTATTGTTTTGGATCAGCCTTAAATAGCCAATGAACAATCTGCAAATATAGTCCTTTCCTTTCAGGCCTTACATATGGATGTCAAAGCGCTCTTGCCTGATACCTAAGGTCACCCTGCCTCCTCCTCTGACTGTTCATTGTGCTGATGTGTAGTAACAGGCGCTTGGTTTCTCCATAGGCTTACCATCAATGCTGAGTGCCAGCTGCAGCTGCACAATTTCCCAATGGATGAACACTCATGTCCACTGATATTCTCTAGCTGTAAGTACTGCTTTGATGCCTTATCGTTGTATATGACTAGTATGCAGAGGCACAAGTTTAATTCTGATTTCTGTCAGGTTGTTCAGCCATTCCACAACAGGTATAGGAAGTTTAGGTTTGCTTAAAAATTCAGGGGATTTTTGTCTTCTTCTCTAGCACTCCTGGACAATGGACTTATGCCATGAAGTTTTCTGTAGATTTACTCTGTTATTTTTGCTAGAACCAGCCTTTTTAGTAGATACTATAGTCACTCAGGAACAGCTATTCATACCAATCTGTGCTATGTTAATATATACAATCATGTGATATGCAAATGAGAATAGAAATTGCAGGGTTTTTGTAGAGGTGCACAGCTTGGGGACAAGCCCAGCCATCTCTGAACATCTGAGTTTATAGCAAGTAGCGTGGTGATGTCTGTCTGTTCCATAATAAAAGTAAATTGTGTAACTACTGTAAATCTTATTTTCCTTTTATAGCTCAGCTTGTCCAGTAGTCCCTATGTTGTATTGTATGTAGTGTTGTTGATATATTTAAAACATACCTAATAGGCAAAACAAATACATTGGTGAATGGATGGAAAACAAAAGTCAGGTAAGTTAATCTTGAGGTCCAATATTACAGTAATAATCAGAAACCGGATTTGAATTCCAGCTGATCCAGGGTGTATTCTTTTTCCCCAGGAAAATGTTCTAAAAGATTCTGCCAGTGTAAACATCTCCCTTTCCCCCAAAACATTATCACTATGTTGCTGGTTTTTGACCTATGTACGTAAGTGAGCTTGGGCAAAAATACACAGTGGTGTGTTTAATTCAGATGTGTGGAATATATGCATACTCAACTGAACAGGAGGCAGATACCTCCTGAATGAGCTTTATTGCTAATGAATACTTGTCACTGAACTATATGCACCTCAGCCATCTTTAGTTACTGCATAAAGCTACTCTTACCTTGCAGCAAGCTGCTGTTGATTTGTTGAGGTACTGGGAAAGGAGTGTGTGATCTTAAAAATTAAATCCCAGTCCAAAGATACTAATTAAATCTACCACATAAATTTGATAGGTCCTGAGCTAGCAATATCCAAAGAAGGTGAACAGTAATAGACAGGGAAGTCGCTTCAGACCTTACATTCCCTAATAGCTAGACAGTTGCTGAATGCAAGTAAGTTATGCTCTGGGTTTTTTTATTTAAAGAGAGAGAATATTAGTGTGAACTTCAGAAGGCTCCGCTCCATGGCAAAGTTTCAAATGTATCTTGATTTGCAGAGGTTCCTCCTAATTTAGATCTATTAGCTTGGAGCCCTTCTGCCCTTGAAAACATACATGTATACCATCATAAATAGAATCATAGAATCATAGAATCATAGAATCATTAAGGTTGGAAAAGACCTCTAAGATCATCAAGTCCAACCGTTAACCCAACACCACCATGCCCACTAAACCATGTCCCTAAGCGCCTCATCTACACGTCTTTTAAATACCTCCAGGGATGGTGACTCCACCACTTCCCTGGGCAGCCTGGTCCAAGGCCCGACCACTCTTTCAGTAAAGAAGTTTTTCCTAATGTCCAGTCTAAACCTCCCTGGGCGCAACTTGAGGCCATTTCCTCTCGTCCTATCGCTGGTTACTTGGGAGAAGAGACCAACCCCCACCTCGCTCCAACCTCCTTTCAGGTAGTTGTAGAGCGCGATGAGGTGTCCCCTCAGCCTCCTCTTCTCCAGGCTAAACAGCCCCAGTTCCCTCAGCCGCTCCTCATAAGACTTGTTCTCCAGCCCCTTCACCAGCTTCGTTGCCCTTCTCTGGACACGCTCCCGCACCTCAATGTCCTTCTTGTAGTGAGGGGCCCAAAACTGAACACAGTATTCAAGGTACTACCCACCCTCTATGGAGCTGGAAATTACACAGAATCAAACAGAAGCTTAATGTGTCACAGTTTCTGTGTGCGTTCTTTATAGTTTCTTGCCAGATGGAAAAACCCATGGAGGAATATTAAAATACTGTTTTATAGTTTTGTCAACATTTTTGGTCATGTTGATAACAAGAGTTTATTTCTTTAGGTTTATACTTGATTGTGTTCTTTTCCTTGAACACTTTTAGCACTACTATTGTCATAATAGTAGGACATCTCCTGTGTGATTTGTTTGTTTCATAACTCGGTTGTATTTTTAGTGTTGCGTACGTTCATAGCAGTCTCCAGATACATGGCTCTCAGTGGGACTCACGAAGTGAATGACTGAGTGAATGCCTGAATGATTTATTACTGCCTGCTATGACAAGTTTCTGAGGGGACACGCTGATTATGGATTCCAAGAATTTTGAATAAAATAAAAATGGTTGTAGAATTCACAGCATAGCATCGCTTCCCTCTGCATCCCTTTCGTTTGTTCCCCAGCACACAGACAAATCTTCGCAGTTTCCACTGTAGGCAAGCACAAAAAAGCACAAATTGCGGGCAATATTCCCTGCATCTCTACACACACATGAACAAGGTTAATATTTGAAATGTCTTACTTTTTATATAAATTTCCCTTGATATTTCAAAATGTGAAACTAATCTCAAATCTTTTCTAGAGTATTTTCCTCTAGTGCCAACTAATTCACACCCTAACCCTGTTGTTGCTCTGGGGACAGTTGCTGTTCCTTAGGTGGGAATACTGAGCTCTACTTGGTCCGGTTGCCAGGATGAATACAGGCTTATAAACAAAAAACACATCTCAGTGTGCTAACAGTGGTTACTAAAACCTACCTACCCCTTCCTGTTGAAAATCTTGTTCAAGAACAGTTCCTGGAGCTCTCTAGTCTCTTTGCTTATGGGAATTAGAAAGTGTTGAAATAATTTGAAACCTCTTTACTCTCTGTGCAAGTTTTGCATGTGCTTCAGGTGACATGATGAGATGAATCATCTGGCATAGTAGGGCACATGGTACGTGTGTGTCTGTTGTTGCAGTCCTTACGTAGACGTGCGCTTAGCACACTGTTTATGTGACAAGTTGAGCCCAATGGCATAATGAAGAGCTGCTATGTGATGCAACAGCTCTTTCCCACTCTGTGTACCAGATTGGTTTGATCAACCACATTTGGCAAGCAGGATTCCTTAATACAGAGATGCTACAACATTGGCATCAATGCCAATGCATGGTATGAATGTGTGTTTCCCTGTGCATGTGAAGAAAGAATCGATGCTGTGATCTGATCCCAGTGTAGCAAATCTTTGATAGATTTTGCTCTATATGTTCACATTTTCTTCCTATGGTCTTAAAGTACTATATACTGCTGCATAAAAATATTCTGTCAGTGTGGTTCTTCATTTGGGTTAATTTATCCTCCCGAGCTAAGAGAGACTGCTGTGTACTTTTGGTACTCAAATAGCACATTGAACTGTCTTGGTTATCTCTATTCAGCACTGATTTGAGCATTGTGGAAATAACTTAATTTCAGGATTCTGCCTTAAAATTTAGTTTATTGAGGTAGTTAGGATTCACATAAACATCAATAAGGAAGAAGAGGTATTCTGTCTGAAGGACGATGTCAGCACTGGAATAAACAAATAAGACACAGGCAGCAAAATGCAGGCTGGAAATGAGAAGTTAAGCGCAATTAACTGTGGAAGTCCTACCATAGGATACTGTGGGTGCTAAAATTTTATAAGGATTCAAAAGTGTTTGGACAAATCATTGGAAGAAAAATGCATTGGTAGCTATTAAGCATGACGACATTACTCTGTACTAATGGCCACTATTTTTTTTTTATTCTGAGGGAGTGAGAGTATTTCAGATTAAATAGCAAGCAAAGGTGGCTGTATGGCTAAGCTACTTGAAGGAGCTCTTTTCCATGTGGCTGGTTTCCAGCTTGCCTATGTGGTTTTGGTTTTGATTTGTCAGCCACTGGTGGGAGTGTTGAATGTTTTCGATTTTCTCAATTTGGGAGGACTAGGCACACTGCAGAATAACATGAACATGTTTGCACCCATGCCTGCACAACAGTTAATTGTTCAAGGTGTTCATTTTTCAGCCCAGAAACAAACGGTCACCTCCTCTCCCCATCCATGTGCTCAAGATTAACTTAAATTCGTGACACTCCTTTAGGTGATAGCATATGACAGCCAGATCAAAATGAAGCTGACAAACCCATTACACCTTGTTTAGAGCATCTGGTCAACTAACTTATTAATTTTGTACAAGGAACTTTGTGGTGGGAATCTGTGCTAGCTGCATATCTGAGGTCTGAAACAATCTGTAAGGCCATGCTTTAGGCTCTACCAGATGCAGTAATGTTGAGCTGCAGTGCAAGATGCCAGAATAAATATAGTAAGACTGAATTGATTATTGGGTTTTCATTGCTTTATTTTTCTTGCTGCTGTTCTGATCAAACTGCGGACACTGTTGGTCATTTTAAAAAGCACCTTAGATTTAAGCAATAGAAATGATGACTTTTTTTTGTAGCCAATTACTTATCTTTTCCCTAGTGAGAAGGTCTACAGTGTCCCAAGTTGCCCATTACTGGAGGATTGCTGCAAGGCAGGAACAGGTGGGCATGCCCAGAATGCCATTCCTACTGCAAACACTAACACATACACACAAAGGTTCACAAACAATTCAAATGTTTTCAGTTCAGCTGAAAATAGGGGAAAGCAAAATTTCCAGCTATTGATGGTCCAGTTTGCTCAGTCAGGTCTTAAAACTTTTAGCCTTCTAAAAGTTCAAATTTTTTTTTTAAGTGATGTACAAAAGCATGCAAAGTATTGCAGGAAAAAAGTAAGGAAATGTGAAATGCATTTAGAAGAAATTCATCCAAATCTAACATAGTGCTTGAAAGAAACAGATCCCATCTTTCTAAATATAAACTCAGTTCAATCAAATGTTAGCCCTTTGAACATGAAACCTCTTATGGATATGCAATCAGTACTTTGAGCCTCATATCATGAATTTTCTAACAGAACTAGCTGTCATTGCCAATTTTAATATGTTTCTCCTAGCCTAGAAAAGTAAATGCTGGTTTTGTGGAATGAGCTGTGCTTTGTTTCATCTCATGTATCATCAGCAGAATCATTAATAAAGTCTGAGGGCAAAATTTTAGTCCTGATGAAGAACAGGCCAGAAGGAACACAGCTTAATGTTCATATCTCAAGAGGAGTTTCATTAAAGATGCTGGGAAGGCATTGCAATGTGCAGAAAAAGCTTTAATCCACATTCTGAAGTTCCCTTCTGTGCTCTCTCTAATGGGCTGAACCAGATCATGGGGCATCAATGGAATTCTTGATTCAGGTTTTGTGATGAGCATATTTTAGATATTGTAGCTTTTTCCTCTTCTGGGAAGGCAGAAATTAAGGTACCGGCATGCATCCATCTTTCTCTTCAGAAGGCTGTCTTTTTGAGACAATAGTCAATATAGAGAGGTCTTATAGAGAGGAAAAAAGAAATATATTTATGGAAAATTTGGCCTTTGAAAGTTTCCTCCCAAACCCTGTATTTAGCATAAGACTTGTGTCATAGATGACAATTCATGAATACGATACGTGAAGCATATCTGCGATAAATCCCTCCTCCTGTTCCTCTGCTAATCCCTCTCAGACACAGACATTTTCATATCTTCTTATTTCTAAAATCTTATTTTTAGACTTTACTTTCTTATTTTTAGACTTTACTGTTTTCATTACACATTTTTTCAAATACCTTGGCTGGTGTGCAAGGCAATATTCAAAGACAAGTTGACCATTCCAAATATTTATGAGGAGTGCATGATTCTGTAGGGATCTTCTTTGCTTTTGTTAACCTGTAAGCATTAATGTTTCTAAGCATTTTTTTTCCTGAGGTACCCACAATGACACCTGGATACAGTGAATTTGAAATATGTTATAATCTTAGGTGAGTAATTTCATTTCTTCATTCCAATAGCCATTCTGAGTGCAATCTGCTACTGCATTGCTCAGTTGTTAACTCTCCTTAGGTTTCCCTAAAATTCCCTGCAGGTGTTTCTTTTTTATCTAACATAAATAATGTATTGTTTCTTAGAGAGTCAAATATTTATCTAATTCCTTGACTACTCACTACTGGCTAATTCACTACTACTATTCTGTGTGTGACTCAATACATTTCTCAATATGTAAGAGACACTGCATTAAGTGTCTTTTAGATTTTTATGACTCTATTTTATAGCCAAGCCAAGACTCATAAAATTTTACAAGTTAGTTTGCATTGGAAGTTCTGCTAATTTTTATCTAATTGCTCCAAAAGGATGTACTATATATCTATGAAATTGGTCAAATTCATCCGTGGTATAAGTACATTCACTGTAAAGTTACACTTTCTAAACCTAATTTATGGTAGATTCATGCCAAAGTAGTGCATAGTGTAAGTATCAGTGTGGCACTACTCTTTCTGTTAGTCTTCTGTCTCATTGCGTGAGGTATATCAGAGACACCTTTCTAAACATTTACAGCTATATGGTTCAATGCTGATTCCAAATTTATACAATAAGTTGTGATACAAGAGTAATAGACTTAAAACAATCTGATATTAGATCTGACAGCCACCAATACACAAATGATCTCTGTTTTGAAGAAAAAGCAGCGAAACTTCCCTGAGGTTGAGAGTTGTCCATTGCCTCCCTGATGACCAAGGAGAGTTGATGGCAGTAGTTAATTCATGTATTATGCCTTGCTCTTCTACTCCTCACAAAGAGCTAAGGTTTTGGCCTAGTAGCAGACCAAATGTCTCGCTCCTTTTATAGTGACTCTTGAGATTCTTCTTCACAAGATTGAAGGCTGCTCTGGAGAGGGAGCAGCTGCCGTTACTTTCAGCAAAAATGAGACCCTAGAGCAAAATTGCAGCAAGTGCTAATTAGTGAAGCCTAAAATGCTTAACAACTCACGATATCTTGGGTCCAGCAAACTCTTCCTGAGACTGTCTGGATTGATGGTAGGCTATTCCAGGAACCTGGCATCTACCCCAGTTTTGCAGTGGTCTTCCAAGGATCCTTGCTGTCTTCATTTACCCTGCACAGTTGCCTGAGGAAGATGGGAGGCCCATGTCGCAGCAAAAACTCTCCAGGCAATCTGCTGCAGAGCCAAAAAAATGCTTTTATTCCAGGATCTGAAGATTAGGATAGGCAACGGTATTTCAGGGATAGGACCCCCAGCTCTGACTTGCGTTTAAACAAGGAGACTGGAAGTCCCCAAAATCTCAAGTGCAGTCTAGCTTCTCAAAGCAACCGGTCTTATTTTTCTGAATTTTCTATTAGTAAGATTTAAAAAAAAAAAAATCAGTACCAAAAACAATTTTAGAAAAGACAAAACGTGCCTGCGAGCCTTTTTTTTTTTGCAAGAATATATGTAGCTGACTAACTTATGCTTATGGTGTCAGGAGAAAATAAGAGAAAATGCTGAAGCCAGACAGGTGGCTAGTTGCATGTCTGATAGCTGAATGTATCAGCAAAAGGCCCTGGAGTCTCTGCCATGCGACAATCATTGTTAGTTCCCATGATTTCATCAGAGATCTCATAATACTTGGTGTTTACTTGAAGCCAAAACCCCTTGAAGCATGTTATCATGTGCCAATATAAGCTTTCTTTTTTTTTTTTTTTTAACAAACATTTAACAGTGTGACACAAATGCACTACAGGCAAGAAGAAAATAACTTTCTCCCTCAAATGTAATATAATACCTACGATATACTACGTATTTATATTATTGTTATTTCCTTATTTAGGTGAGTGATAACTGATTTGCAAATTAATCTGATCTTTATGGAGGGGCCGGTCCATAACTTGTAAACTCCTGGCAGCCCTGACATATAGAGCTCATCTTTGTGCTATACAGAGCATCAAAAGACAGCCACACTCCTTTGCATCGTATTTTTTAACACAAGAAGGAATGACTGGTTTTAGCACTCTGTAACAATTGCATCACAGGACAATGTGGGGATGCTCTGGAATAGAAATCTGTGCGCTCTCTCCGATAGGGAGTCATAGCAATCCATTCTATAAATAAAGAATTTTCTGTAAGATAAAAGTGCCCCTTTATGGGTCTTTTATTTCAACATAAGAAAGCAGACTGAATGGCTTGCGTGGTGTTGCTCTTACAGGCAACACTCAGAGGTAGATCAATAGTCAGCAGTGCCCAAACTCTTAACAGCTGTGCATAGCTCACTCCTCTTTGGGTTATGGGTAGATTTTGACCTTTGGTGCTTATCTTGTTCCTTGAATAAATTTCCTAAGGCATCTTGCAAGAAACATGCTCCATTGTGTGTGCACAGGTGTTACATCATATGCTTGTTTGGGGTTCCTTTCTTTTGGAGTGTTAGATTTTTACAAAAGCTGATATAACTACATATGTTTATTCCATGTAGCCTCCCTTGATGTATCTGAAATGTACATCACAAAATACCAAACGTGAAAGTACAAGTCGAGGTAACCCACCACCAGGTAACTTAAAAGCTGCAACTGTTCCCTTCTCCTACCCTTATTTGCACATTTCCAAAGGCAGGAGACAAGCTTGCTTGAACCTAGAAGATTCAAGTTATTTTAGGTCCCTTGTAGAATATATGACATATTTTTGAAGAAACAAAGAGCATATCGTTTTCTAATTACTTTAGTAGTTGTAATGAGTAGATTAAAAAAAAAAAGATTGTATTATCGTCTTCCATGGCCACCTCAGTTGCCACACTGAAAGTTACACTAATGCATCTCCCAACTGTGAGAACTGTGCGCTTGAACTCACTGGTATCTTACGAGAAATGAACAATTGCTGCAGAACTGCTCCTAAGTGTAGAGAAACCATTTGGCACTTTGAGAACCAAAGAAGGACTGAAAAGCTGTCAGAACCAGAACAGATACCAAGTAAAATCGCTGAGGAGGAGAAAGAAGGAGAACAAGGAGAGACCAGAATGGCCAAGGTCAGCCAGGTAACCTGCAGTGTGCCACTGAAGTTTAACAAAAGCAGCGACTATTGACTCTCAGATTAAAGGCATCTTGGCTAAAGCCCAGTCGATGCATGTTACTTTTGCGAGGCTTGACTGACCAATGATAATGAGGTTAGTAGAATCCCTCAAAGGTTTACTTGTAAGAATCTCAAAAAACAGGATGAAAACATCAAGTCCTCAACCTATTAGCCTTGTCTTGTCAATTTTGTTTACCTTTAACACAGCCTGGAAAAACAAAGCAGCCTGGAAACATGAAATGTTACCATGAGAAAAGGCCCCTCCCTTCTCTTGCTTCTGCAAAATTAACAGAAAACCAAAAACATACCGCTAGTGCCCACGGAGCCAAGAAAGGGAAGAAAGTAAGGCAGCCGTGCAGCTTTGATGCTTGTTTTGCTAACAGTGCTAGAGGGCAATCAGGGAAATGTCCTGTGTATCTGCCCCCTTTAGAGGCATGTTGCTGAGGTCTGCCTGGCTGGATCCCTTGCTATGAAGGGCAGGTCTGTCTCCTTAAAAGGTGATTAACTTTGTGTAATGGGCACGCTATATGACAGATACTAAAACTGTAATCCTTTTTCATAGTTGGGTAGCATATATGTCTGTCAAAACAAAATATGCTGGGTAACCCCTCAGACAGACAAACAAATGAGTGTTAAGACTTAAACAGGAGAAAGCAGAAACACAAATTGAGACACCAAATTTAAATTTAACTTAATTTTTAAATAAGCATTTTTATATTCTCCCATATGATGTAGATTTTCAATTGATTCTTCTTTAAGAAACACTGCAGTTTTGTGTATCTAAATACAGAGATTATTTCTGTGGAATGGAAATTAAGTTATGATTTAATGTTTGGGTTAGCCAGGCATATTATAAGGTAATTTATTTTTTCCCTAATTATTTTCATAATGTGACTTCTGGCTGTTAAAGCTCAGGAATAGCTGACTTTTCCACAAAACCTGTCCATTAGTCATAAGAAAGAAAACATAGGGAGGCATGTAGATTGAACAAGAGGTACATGCTGTTCTGGGGCAATTGGCCAAATCAGAGAGCTTGTGCAGAAGACACTGAGGCTTCTTTCTAGCTCCTTTTACCTGAGTTTCTTTCCCAGGGCAACGAAGGCAATATGGGGAGGGCTGGTGTGTGACTTTGTTGTGTCCTGATGGGGGTAAGAGCATCTAGGATCTCAGAAGTTCTCCCAGCTCCACCAGTTGCCATGTATCCACCAGTTGCCATGTAAACTTAATCAGACTTCTTGCTTCATCTTGTCTGTTGCTTTTGCTGCCACTTGCATTGATGTCTTTTGGTGAGCATTGGTGAGCAAGGTTAGCTGCACCTGTCTCCTCCTCTTGGTCAGCCCTGAGTGCATCAGAAAACGTCCCAGTTAATGTCCATTTTTTCACTCTGGCAGCCTGATTTGACATCTGTGTTTTTTCCCTTTGGAAAACCACCACCAGTGAAAAACTAAGAGCCTCATTAAAACAAATCTAATTATCAGGAAGTGGAATGAGTTGCAGTTCACAGTATTTAGGTCCTTCATCAATATCTTTCTATTTTCATCCTTAGCAACACAGGTTACTAGAAAACCACATCAGAGCTGTTCCATGCTTGACATGGGCCTCTTATGCAACAGAAAGATGAACAAAGTTCATGGTCTGGGTCCCTAAGCAGAAGGTATTCCATACCATGCCCCAGGATATAGTAAAGCCATCTAAACTCCTAATTGAAACTGTTGCTTGACTAGAACAGAAGAAAATAGTGTGTGAAAGGCTGATATGAAGTTAGTCGTTGATTTGTAGATGAACATTTTAGAAAAGAAGATCCATCCTGATCTCACCATCTTCTGCTCCATTTTTTTCCTCAGTAAAAACACAAGCAACACGAGTATAACAACAACAAACCTACCAAAAGAATCTCTGTTCTTCTCTCTCTCACACAGGATGCATCCTTCTGCACACACCCACTCATATACAGACACACCTAGAAGAATGAGAAAGGATGAGAAAAGAGGTATGTGATAGCTTTCAAGCTTTTCATTACTGGCAGGTGCTCAGCTACTAAGGCAACAAGCAATATGGAAGAAGCTGCATAGAATTAAACAGGATGAAGCAAAAAGAAGAACAAATCCTACTGTAAATCCTCTGAAACAGACAAACTGACTGCCCTTTAACTTTTCTTTATGGAATATACGTCAAATATTTAGTTATGTTCTTGAGGCACTCTGATGCTGCTATGCTTATAAGTCTTCCCTTTATCTACATTAACTGATTTGACATTTGAATGCACATTTCCTATAATTGTGCTTTAAAAAAAAATCTCTTAATATTATAGTCTTCATGGGTTGCAATGGTATACTCTGCATATGTCATGCCATTTGAATTGATGAAGGCTGAATGTCAGAGCTGACGAAGAGTTTTCAAGGAAATTTTTTTTTCCTTTGGAAAGAGGTTATTCCTGTGAAAGATAAACTTTTATTTTTAAGGAATATACATTTTAACTTTGTGAAAGAATTTAGGAATTTTTGGTCCACAACAGAAAGAAGTATCCACCCTGTAACATCCTGAGGCACCTGAATCCTGAATATGTGATGTTTAGTTTCAGATATCATCTTAAAAGGACGATAGAGGGGTTGTCAATACACTTTTTCATTTTTCCTGTAAGTGGCCTGATCACACGCTGGCTATTTTACAGTTTTTGAATCATTTCTGACTCTCTGATTTTTTCACTGCAGCAGGTGAAGTCAATATGCTTGTTGTATTTCAAATTATAGCACCTAAGGGAAAAATAGTAGCTATTTTGCACTTACAGTACTTCCTATGCATTTATCTGAAAGGGAGCAAAAATACCACCTCATTTAGGAAAAAAAAACGGTAACCATTTAGAGCAAACACTCCATGTTGTCCACGTTTTAATTCTGGAAGGTCAGTTGCTCTTCTTAAGTTAAAAAGAAGAAAAAGTAGCAGGAATTGCATGTTTGTACCTTACAGGTATTTTCTTCCTGTATTGATTGACTTCAGATGAAGCTACTAGACCAAATGAGATGGAGAAGTTTGTCTGTAAGTGATGACTTTCAATAGAAGGGAACTTTGAGATCTGAACGGTATATTTGTTCACAGCGGTTGTCTGAAAATCAACATTTCAATAAGACAACATTGCTTGCCTCTGGCAGCCAGAGAAGGCAACTGCAAACTCTTGGATAAATGTCTTTTATGATTAAAAGGGAACTGAGATATCCAAGTGTTTCAAAACATGGTATTTCCTTTCTTTTTTTTTGTCCCCAACACCTTTCTCCAAAGTCCATATTGAAATCTTTAAAGCTTTTCTTGTCTAACCGACACAAGACTGCAGAGAGGAAGATAAAAGGCTGTTCCCAGCAACTTGCAAACCTCAAAGTTGTTTGGAGGATTTGTACTGTAGGTTTCTATTGATTTATGTGCAAAATATAGCAGTATTTCTTATGTCAAGGCTTAGCAGAATTGGCAGCCAAAAATCCTGGTCTGTGGTACTTAGATTTCAAAAGTTAAGCAAGCTGAGACTAGTCACTACTTGTATG
>NW_009222855.1:64597-65770 GCF_000690835.1 Fulmarus glacialis | reverse complement strand
TTCCAGAATGACAATCACACTTTTATTTATAAATGTGTTCGCTGTGAATCGTTACAGCCACCAAAGGGTGTCTTCCTGCTACTGTCTTACATAACTTTATGTACCAAAGCAAAACACATTAATGGCCAATGCATGGTAGTAATCTTTAATGTTTAGATACTATACTGAAGTGCATGGTGGAGTAATGTGACAATGGTCCTTAGCTGAAGCAGAGGAGGTTCTGACTTGATAGAAGGAAAAATCACCAAGGACAGTCAAGCATTGGAGCAGGTTGTGCAGGGACATTGTAAAGTCTCTGTCCTTGGAGGTTTTCAAGACACAACTGGATAAAGCCCTGAGACGCCTGGTCTGAATTCAGTATCAACTCTGCTGTGAGCAGGGGGTTGAACCAGAGAAGTCCATTGACCTCAACTGCTGCAGTGAAAAAATTGAGACCATCTAAGGAACCTGAAGGTGCACAAGTCCATGGGACCTGATGAGATCCATCCGGGGGTCCTGAGGGAACTGGCAGATGAAGATTGATTACCAGTTAATGTACAGCTGCTTCAGAGTAACACTTTCTTTCCCACTGACTGGAAAAGGGGAAACATAACCCCCATTTTTAAAAAGCGAAAAAAGGAAGACCTTGGGAACTACAGGCCAGTCAGTCTCACCTCTGTGCCTGGGAAGATCGTGGAACAGATCCTCCTGGAAGCTATGCTAAGGCACATGGAGGACGGGGGGGTGATTCAAGACAGCCAGCATGGCTTCACCAAGGGCAAGTCCTGCCTGAACAACCTAGTGGCCTTCTAGGATGGAGTGATTACATCAGTGGACGTGGGAAGGGCTACCGATGTCATCTATCTGGACCTTTGACATGGTCCCCCACTACATCCTCTCTAAACTGGAGAGATATGGATTTAATGGGTGGACTGTCCAGTGGGTGATGAATTGGTTGGATGGTCACATCCAGAGGGTAGTGGTCAATGGTCCAGATGGAGGTCGGTGACGAGCGGTGTCCTGCAGGGGTCTGAATTGGGACCGGTACTATTTAATATCTTCATCAATGACATAGTGGGATTGAGTGCACGCTCAGCAAGTTTGCAGATGACACCAAGCTGAGTGGTGCAGGCGACACGCCTGAGGGACGGGATGCCATCCAGAGGGACCTGGACAAGCTCGAGAAGTGGGCCC
>NW_009222855.1:0-64449 GCF_000690835.1 Fulmarus glacialis | reverse complement strand
AGCTGACAATGTGCGCTCGCAGCCCAGAAGGCCAACCGTAGCCTGGGCTGCATCAAAAGAAGTGAGGTCGGCAGGTCGAGGGAGGTGATTCTGCCCCTCTACTCTGCTCTGGTGAGACGCCACCTGCAGTACTGCGTCCAGCTCTGGGGTCCTCAGTACAAGAAAGACATGGACCTGCTGGAGCGGGTCCAGAGGAGGGCAACAAAAATGATCAGGGGGATGGAACGCCTCTCCTGTGAAGAGAGGCTGAGAGAGTTGGGGTTATTCTGCCTGGAGAAGAGGAGGCTTCAGGGAAGCTTATTGTGGCCTTTCAGCAATTAAAGGGGGTTTATAAGAAAGATGGTGGCAAAATTTTTATAGTTTGCAGGGCCTGTTGCGACAGGACAAGGGGGAATGGTTTTAAACTAAAAAAGGGTAGATTTAGACTAGATACAAGGAAGAAATTTTTTATAATAAGGGTGGTGAAACACTGGAAGAGGTTGCCCAGAGAGGTGGTAGATGCCCCATCCCTGGGAACATTCAAGGTCAGGTTGGACGGGGCTCTGAGCAACCTGATCTAGTTGAAGATGTCCCTGCCCACAGCAGGGGGGTCGGACTAGATGACCTTTGAAGGTCCCTTCCAACCCAAACTATTCTGTGATTCTATTCTATGACTCTATGAAGTACCTTCCAACCTGACTGACTCTATCATAACATCTTTTTCACATTCAAAACAAGATTTGTGTTAAAATATTCAATCTTCCTTACAGAGCAATTTGTTCATATTCAGAGATAAAAATCTGTGTTTGTGGAAACCATCTTCCCCTGACAACTTTTTAAGAGAATCATTTTTCAGTGTTGGCTTTCTTAAGGAATTCCTAAAAAGGGGGGGAGGAGGGGAGAGTTGAAAATTGTTGCAGCTTGCTCTTCGAAGTTTATTTTTCTGAATGACTGAGTATATGTCCTATTACAAATGGTGATGTTTTTTCTGTGTATTTTCATTGTACAATGATTGTTGCCACCAGCAATCACTGGTATATTATTTGCAAACAAGGTAAATTTTTGTTGATCAAGACCTGGGGATTCTTCCAAAGACTAATATAATCAGTCAATATGTTCAAAAGTCAAGCAGGACATAGAATTTATCCTTTTATTTCCCTAGCACTCTCCCACTCTGTGCAGATTCCAGGAATTGATTTTCAGGTCCCTGGCATACTACTGAGAGAGATCATTCTTCCACCCGTTGGCTATCAGTATTTGCACCACAACAGTACGCAAGGACTCTGACACTGACTCCAGCAGCTCCTTACACTCTGCTCAAATTAGACACTAATTCTGGTTCTTGTCACAGGTCAGACATATGAGATCTGTTTCCCCACCTCTCCGCCACCTAGTTGGTCCTCACTGAATCACCTCCTACCTTTCACAACTTTCTTCAGAAAACTCCTAGGTGTCTCTATCTCCTATAACCCTTTCCTTTTCTCCTACCCCTCGCCCCTTTTTTCCCTTTTTCCTTCTTTCCTCTCCCCTCTGTTTCCTTTCTTCTCATTTTTCTTTTTTCCTCTCCCTCCCAGCTTTTTTCCCTTCATGCTATTGTCTTCCACCCGTGACTATTTCCTTCCTCCACCTACCTGATCTTTCTTCGCGTTCCTGCATGGAATGGCTGTGGCCAGAATTCCCTTCCTCAGGTCTGGCAAGGGAAAATGTTCCTTCCAGCTTCTTCATTCTTTGGCAAGAAACAGAAAGGAGTTGAGAGGCTGAGCTCCACCTGTGAAACCATAAGGATAACACCTAGAGAAAGTCTCTTGCTTGGAAGGTCAGGGTGGCCTCTGCATAGGAGCAACAAGTCTCAAGTGACATTCAGCTGGACAGTTACATACAATAAGGGAGGGAGAGTTAAAGAGCTGAGAGAAGGAGCCCAGGAACAAGAAGAAGAAGATTTAAGGACTAGAGAGGAAAATGGGTAGTCATGTTCTTGTTTGAAAAGACAGATCCAAAAAATCGATGATGTAAGGTAAAACCCACAGAGGAATAGAAAACCCAAGAACTATGACTGAATTTCAGGATAAGATATTCACAGTGACATGAAGCTTGGAATTAGGAAGTAGAGAGAACATAGACAGCTAGTATAGAAAGTAGACCAAGACTAAAAAAAAAAACCAGAAAGAAAATGTGTAATTATTTTACTATTCAGGACCCAAGCATAGAAAGACATAAAACAGTGTCATATACATACCTGTCACAAAATTCATACAGTTTCTGTGAATTTGTTTTTTTAAATTCCATTTCATAAATATCAGTTCAAATAATTAACTGACCTGAAATCTTTGTCCTTTATTCAAACAAATTGACCAGCTTTTGCAGTTCACTAAAAAAAACCCAGCACTTATCTTTCTAGTGATTTTCTTATGATATACTTTCGAATTTTTTTCATTTTAATCAGAACTTGGAGCAGAAGTGCTGAAATACTATAAAAAATATCCTTATAGTATTCCTCTGATAAAGAAAGGCAGGAAGGCAGGGCGAAATACTATAAAAAATATCCTTACAGTATTCCTCTGGTAAAGAAAGGCAGGAAGGCAGGGCATAGCAGAAATTTCTCACTGGAGTTTTTACCTCTGTAGAATTTCTGGACAACTGTAATAACTGAATGTGAGACTGAAATATTGTTCAGACAGATGTACACACTTCTCAGTGATGGTCAGAACAAAACCTTTTGAAGTTCTAGAAAGAACTCATCATACAAATACTATCATAAATGACTGACTGCAGTTCCAAATCTGCTTCATCATTTTCATCTTAACTTCATTTAAAACCATTATCCATCGCAGGCTTAAAACACTTTTGAAACTGTAGGAAAAACTAATATCTGTAATAGTCGGAAAGTTCATAACGACTGTTAGAGAAACAAGGTTTTAAAAATCTCTCGAGGAGATTTTTGAAAGGTCTTTGAAATAGTATTTAGTTTCTTCTCACCTCTCAACTCAGGTGTATAAATTACTACTTTTCCAACTATAATGCCTTGAGAAACTGAAGAGGCCTTTGTTAACTGACCTAAAGTACTCATGCACTCCATTAAAGAGTCAGCATTTTCAAGGTCTTTTTATTAAGCCATTCTGTCTATAGAATATGACTTTCCTTTCCAGCCTTGAAGGATTTTAAGATGCTCAATATCAAACTCATAGAAATCTTATACCTAGCAAGATTATTAAAATTGCAAGAATTAATTTATACTATACCAGTATTAGCGTGTGCATAGGATATACCACAATCACATTTATAGAATAGTAGCATATGAAATGAATATTGCTGATCTATCTCAATCAAGAAAGAAACAACGGAAGTAGTTTTTCACAATTCCTTATCTTTAATTTTTAATGAATAAGTCCGTTTAAAGAGAGTTTTGTTTTGTTTTGTTTTTAATGTAAAGCCAGAAATTGAACAGTTGGAGCAACTTTCCTCATATAACTGATAAACTTTTCAGGTGATGACTGACATATAGTAGATTTTGACCTACACCAGAGTTTGATGTCACTTTTGGGGTCTTTTTTTCTACTTTCTTAGATGTTGCCTGTTCTTTTGTTCTTATACCATTGTGAATGCATATGATCTTATAAATTAAAAGTACAACAAACCTACTAAAAAAGACTGAGCAGAGATCTAACAAAACGGATATGAACAAATTGAGGTTTAGTAGGTGATACTACCTGCATATTTATTTTTAGTAAAGATAACTTGGATTTCCTACGTTTTATTTTTAAATTAAAAGAATACTTCAGCATTTAGCCTTACCTCAGGTTTAATATGCTCAGGGTTTGTACAAAAGTAAATAAATCTCTGATGTCTTTGCTGTGTTTATAAGATGCCAGTGTGTTAGTTTGGACATCTGTGTTACACTCCAATAGTTTAAGACATCTACAAGTGTCTGTAATGCTAGTAGTTTGATGCCAGAAAGACTTCAGGTTATTAGGTTGGAAGAGGTGTCATGGTATGGTGCAAACCAACCCAAAACTCACGTGCTGTGATGGCGTAGAGACACAAAATTCACATGCTGTGATGGCATAGAGGTGAATCTTAAGAAGTTTAGTGCTGTGGATATCTTCTTGGCTGTATGGCGTAGGAGATCTGCTAAAAATCTTTGATTGCCAAACTAGCTGGTCCATGAATCCATGCAGCGTTGTCATCAAAACCTCAGTGCCTTTCCTCTTGATGCTGTAGGCATTGACTAATTAGTTTACTGTGAACTGCCAACACCAAATGTAAGAAAGTTGTGCCAGGTACCTAAGCTACCAGATGAGAGGGGACATTCCAGAGGATTTCTGTAATCACCGAGTAATATTTTCAGTTGTCTTTCCTGCAACTGTGAGACTTAGAAACTTAATTTTAAAATGGCAACCTGGGAATGTGCGTGTTCTTCTTGTTTCCAGGAGCTGGGTTTTTAAGTGAAATATCAACTCTACGAAGAGTTTTATACAGCATGCGGTTGGAGTTGCCAGATAATAAAGGAAAAGCATGGGACTCCTTCGATCACTGGCTTTGGTATTTTTATTTCCTTAATGTATTGAGTTTTCTAGTTATTAGGAAAGGGAATCTGTTTTTTAGTTGGAAGAAAAACATCTCACCCAATTACCATTTTTCTTCTATGTTGTCCCAGCTTAGGATTCCTCTCAATTTTGCCTCTGTGCGCATGACATAGAATATCAAGTGATTCCTAAGTATAACAGTGTATAACTTCATATGAACTACTGGCCTATACATTAAGGAATGACATTTTTAAACTCATCATTAAATATTTAAAGGCTGATGGTGGCCTGAAATAAACCTGGGGGTCTGGCTGTGGGTCAAACCATGTGAACTCTTAAGGTGGAATAACTTACAAATAGGTACCACAATCAGTAAGTACTCTGTGAGAACAAAACACATGTTCATCCAAAACATTGAGGCTGTATCTGTATCAGTAAACTAAACAAAACCAGAGTATATTTTTAGGTGCTGGAACCAGATGGCATGACTGGATTCTTGGAGCAGCCCCTTGGCAGAGTCCTGTTCTTTGCTTATTGACTGTCTCCCATTTTCCAGGCATGGATTTGGGATGGTGAGGAGGACGGGTTGCACTTCATGTAAAGGAATAGCTTAAATGCATGGAACTTGGCTGGGGAATGAGTGGCAAGCACCTTGAGAGTTTACTGCTAAAGACCAGAAGACAGACCAATGTGGGTGACATCATGTCAGGCATCTGATGCAGATCACCTGATCAAGAAGGTGAAGACTTCCTTAGGTGGCTAGAAGAAGCTGCCTGATCACAAGCCCAGGCACTCATGGAGGACTTTAAGCAGTCTGATATCTGTTGTAAGGGCAATATGGTTAGACATTAGCAATCCAAGAGATTTCTACTGCGTGTGGTTGACAGTTTCTTCACGCAGGTGATTGACATGCAGACTAGGACATCAGTTTCTGGTATACGTATTACACATGAATAAGGAAGAACTGTCTGAGGATGTGGGAGTCAAAGACAGCCTTAGCTGAAGCTACCATAACACAGTTAAAATCCTACGAGAAATGAGCAAGACAAATAGTGGAATCACGACTCTGGAGTTTAGGAGAGCAGACTTCAGCTTGTTCAGAGACCTGCCTGGCACAGTCCCATGAGAGACTGCCCTGGAGGGCAAAGGGGCTGAGGGGAGCTCATTGACCTTCAAGGACAGCCTCTTCAGGTGTGACTGATCAACAAAACCCTACAGTTTTGGAAGAAGACTTAGATGAGATGGGCAAGAGTGATGAGCTCAGGGAAGGATGTGAGGAATAAACACCAATTATCATCAAGATATCTGAATTTCTGTCAACACAAAGGGGACGGGAGGGTGGGGAGGGTGACCTTTGTTTTAGATATACAGCTGTACCAGTGGATCATTGGGTTGTGGTTGTGTAAACACAACCTGAGATAATTTCCCTGAGATAATGAATAGAGAATAATGTTTTCCTGAGCTAGCCACACCAGCATGGAGGGCAGGGAATTGCATATGTGACTCAGCCCAATGTAAAGTGTAAAAACTGAACAGCTAACAAAACATACATTGAAGAGAACAAAGGGCTTGAGCTGGCTTTAAGACACATACTCCTTCCCAGTGACTGGGGAAGTCCAGTATCATGATGGTGGAGCATACGGAGACTGGTAATGGGAATCATGTTTTAATTGTGATTCAGCTGCATATTGCAATTGCTATATTGTGCTTGTGTTGTCATTTCAGTACATTGCTGTAGCACTCTGCTAAATCAAAATCCTGTGTAATGTCAAATACCTACAAATAAGTAAGTCTGATATTAAGCATTGAGCCCTCCTCATGTGGAGTATCTAGAAGAACCTAGTCAGAGACTGATGGGCTCTGGCATCAGGGTAAAAGAAGAGTCTGCTCCAGTGTGCAGGAAGTCAAACAAACGTGACAGAAAGCCAGCATGGATGAATGGGGAACCTCTGACAGAGCTCAAACACAAAAAGAAAGTACACAGAAGGTGGAAGTAGGAAGAAGCTACCTGGGAGGAGTATAGAGGCATTGCTAAAATACACAAAATAGTTAGGAAAGCCGAAGAGCAGCTAGAATTGAAACTAGCAAGTGATGCAATAGCAAGAGGAAGAGTTGCTGCAAGTACATTGGCAGCAAAAGGAAGGCAAAGGCAAATGTGGGCCTACTACTCAATAGGGCAGTGTTCCTAGTGACAAAAGACATAACTGAAAAAGTTGAGGTACTCAATGCCTTTTTTTCTCACTTTTTTACTGGTAAGGACTGTTCCCATGTCCCCAAGCCTATTGGCAGGGTCTGTGAAGTAAACTGTGAAAGACAGAACTAGGAACCACTTACACCAGTTGAATATACAGAAGTCTATGGGACCAGGTGGACTGTGTCCAATGGCCAATGTCATTGCAAAGACACTTTCTATCACCTTTGAGAGATCATGGTGATTGAGGCAGATTACTGATGGGTATAAAAATGCAACATCACACCTATCTTCAAGAGTGAGGATGCAGCTAACTACAGGCCACTCAGCATAATCTCAGTCCCGTTGAAGGTTGTGAAGCAAATCCTCCTTGAAGACATCTCCAAGCAGAGGAGGGACAAAAAGTTGACTGGCAGCATCCACCATGGATTTATCATGGGCACATCATGCCTGACCAAACTGACTGCCTTCTGTGATGAGATGATTGGCTTTGTGGATAAGGGGACAATAGTGGATGTTGTATGGATCTTTGACATAGTCTTTCATAGTATCCTTGTAGCCAAATTAGTAAGATATGGACTGGATAAATGGACTGTAACTTGTGTGGAAAATTATTTGTGCTGTTGATTCAAAGGATCCGTGGTACAAAATCTACTTATGGCCAGTTACTAGTGATGTCCCTCAGGGATCAATACTGTTTAATACCATTATTAATGATGGTGGTGAGACAGCATGACCTCTCAGCAAGCTTGAGGACGATACCAAATGTAAGGAGGCGGGCGGTAGTACACTGGAGGCCAAGGCTGCCACACAAAGGGAGCTTATACAAGCTGGAGAAATGGGACAACAGGAATCTTAAATGATGTTTAATACAGGGAAATGGAATAATCCTATGTAACAGGGGGTTACTGGCTAGGGGTTGACTGGCTAGAAAGCAGTTTTAGAAAAAAGGACCTGGATGTCCTGAGTTACTTTTTCTATAGTTGAGGAACCCTCAATAAAAGACACCATGTGTCAGTGGGAACACGAAGATGAAATAATTTGAAAAAATATTGCAGAGTGGGTATGTCGTGGTTTAACCCCAGGTGGCAACTGAGCACCACACAGCCACTCGCTCACTCCCCCCCGGTGGGATGGAGGAGAGAATCAGAAGGGTAAAAGTGAGAAAACTCATGGGTTGAGATAAAGAGAGTTTAATAGGTAAAGCAAAAGCCGCACGTGCAAGCAAAGCAAAACAAGGAATTCATTCCCTACTTCCCATCGGCAGGCAGGTGTTCAGCCATCTCCAGGAAAGCAGGGCTCCATCATGCGTAACGGTTACTTGGGAAGACAAACGCCATTACACCAAACATCCCCCCCTCCTTCTTCTTCCCCCAGCCTTATATGCTGAGCATGACATCATGTGGCATGGAATAGCCCATTGGCCAGCCGGCCACGCTCCTTTCCAGCCCCCCACGCACCTGGCAGGGCACGGGAAAATGAAAAGTCCTTGACTAGCGTAAACATTACTTAGCAACAACTAAAACATCAGTGTGTTATCAACATTATTCTCATCCAAAACACAGCACTGTACCAGTTAATAGGAAGAAAATCAACTCCATCCCAGCCGAAACCAGGACAGGGTAAAAAGCCATAAATCTCAGAATTTTGTTAAGAAAGCATTTATTAGCAAACTAAAATCAAGGAAAGTTATTTCAAGTGCCAGCATATGAATGATATATTTGACAAGTAATACCACTGAAACAGAAAGGGAGGGGCAACGTAACAATTTTTTTTTGGAAAGTGGCAAAAGTAAGTGTAATCTTGGTATCCAGATTTAAGTTCATTTGCAAATCAAATACTCCCCAGTATTCACAGTATTCAAAAGAGGATTTGAAAACTAGAAATTGCTTTTTTATTTCTTTTTGGCTAGCTTGAATAATGTACATCAAAAGCTTACATCAACTATTATTTTTATGGTCTGTATTGAAATTAGATTCCCTATATCTATTCAACAAATTCATTCGGCTATTCAGTCTTCATCAGTTGTGTTATCCTCCACCTCATTAACCAAACAAGAGAGTAAAGGAGGGAATCGGGAAAGAAAATCTTCAAATTTTATTCTGTTATTTCTATAGCAAAAAATATTCTTCAGTTTTTCACAATTTCAGTAATGATAGCATTGAAAGAGAAATTGAGAAAAATACCTGATGGTTAGCAAATACAATAGAGAATGTCAAGATTCACAGAAGTCTTTGCTTCAAGTTTAAAGGGGATTCTGCATAATACATTTTTTCTTCTTTACTGAGAAGAACATTCTATAATGGTGTATAACCCAGTTAATTGTCAACAAGGTAAAAATGACAGGAGTTCCAGGCAAAAAAAAAAACCAAGACAAACTTGCAAAAAAATTGATGCCCCTGAAAAAGTCTGGTGGAAATTTTTCCCCAGTTCTGTCCCTGGAGAATGTAGACTCTCCGTCAAGATCCCATTATTGTACTCTCATTAGGACCACAGCAACACCTATTTTTCCCTCTTTCTCATTTTCCTCTTTCTCCTATGTCATGCATTTACTGCCATCTCTCCCTCTTTGTTTATTTGCCTTCTTTGCATCTGCTTCCTCTGTTTTCGCAGTTACCCTGTGGTCACTTTGATATTACCAGGTATTACCTTCAGGCTGCTGCCTGGATGTTTCTGGCTATGCCACCTCTGCTCTGTTTCCCTATGGACTCGATGCTTGTCACAGGTGAAACATTCTGCGTACAAAATCAAAATCATCATAGCAAGCAAATTTGGGAGCATGGGACCATCGGTCTCCATAGTAATTGCCACCTGTTACCATGGAGGAAGCACTGGCTGCCTTTCCATTCTGAATATGGTGCTTTTCTGTGATGAAGTGTGTGGTGTTGTCTATGTGTACGTTAAATATAGGCTTACAGTGCTCTACAGCTGCTACTTGTCTTCCCTATAATGAAATTCTTGGATATCTTGCTCAGGTTTTGCTCTAGGGTGTAGTTATTTTTCACTCCATTTTTGTTGTTGTTGTTCTTTTGTTTTTTTTTTTTTCTGGAGCATTTTCCACGACAGTCTGTGTGCCTGAGTTAATTTTAGAAAGAGAACTCACGGACTCCTAATGTAGTGTTCATGGTTCTGTCAGTGCTTCTGGTTTTCCAGATGTCAAATAACACTGAAGGTTATTTCAACTTCTTTAAGCCAAAAGTCAACATATCAAGAAGCAGCTGGTCAGGTAGTACTAGTCACCCAAACACCGTATTGCCAGATGTAATCTTTGTACTTCTGGCATATGTCAGCGCTCAATATCACTTTCTGTCAGTCATCTCCTGCATTGAGTGGCAGAAAAAATATTTTTATCTAATCGATATATTTTCTGTATCTCAAATTCAACCAAGAACCATGAGTAAGAACTGATAAGATAAGCAATAGTTCTTCTTGGCAGATATGTATTTCCATTTGTACAGTACTCTTCTCAATAGCAAGTAGAGGCAACTCTTTTTTCAAAACACAGACCAGAGGACAAAAAACAGAACAAAAATTGTGTATGCATGTATGTTCAGGGAGAAAAGACTCTCTCCTGTCCCCACGTCAGAGGAAGTACTGTCTGGCATCTATTACTTCACCTAAATTTTAGGCAATGTTTTTATCATTGTGTTCCATCTTGAAGAGACCTTCAGCCATGGGATCTATGACATCAGAGATTCTTCAGCGACGTTCCTCCTTCAGGTCACTGTTGCCTGGCTAGTACAATTTCTCTTTCTGTTTTGAAGAAGCCTTAAAGACTTAAGTCAGAAGTTGTGTAGGGGCAAGATATTAATTTACCAAACACACACCTGGAATTCCACTTGTGTTGTATTTACCCTAAAAAAATTGCTCACTTCATTTCCATTTTTCCATGAGTGTCTTCTATATATTCCATTATTTAAAACTAAATACAAAATGAATGCATAGCAGATAAAAATAAATCTATGTCAGTTCCTTTGACTGTTGTAAGGAAGCATAAGCTGGACAAATGCCATTGACCTAATCTTGAATATCAGTGTTTCAACTATCCTTCAACTCTTAGAGTCAACACAGCCCATGGTAGAATGGATGGTTGCTCTGAATGGTGCGTACTACGAGTCCTTGGGATCAGTCAGCCAGTTGATGAACTGAACACAGTTGGCCTGATCTTTACAAGGACCCATTGGGGCTATACTGTTTTTAATACAGAAACTATTTTTTTTGCAGTGTTTTCAACCCATAGGTATCTATGGATTCTGAACTAGTACATACTCACAGGCTAATCACAATTCATTGCGTTGAGTGGGGGTGTAGAAGAAAAAACCTGCTTTGATGACAGAGTCACAGAATCACAGGATCACAGAATGGTTGAGGTTGGAAGGGACATATGGAGGTCATCTGGTCCAACCCCTCAGCTCAAGCAGGGTCATCTAGAGCTTACTCTACCCGATGTATCAGTTTGCGATTTTCACATTCATTGTCTATGCAAAATGTCAAGTACTATTCTATATCCAGTGCTTTTTAGTATCAGTTGCATGATTTTCAGGAAGTTAACCTTATCCCTAACTAATAAGCATGCGTGAGATGACCCTGACCACTTCCTTCCTGTGTTGAGATAAAAAGCTATATGCAGAAACCTCCATTTTCTCCTGACAGGTGCAGCTGGTCAGCCACAGAGGTGATTAGTAACATAGAAATCTGTGCTTTCCATTCTTCTTCATAGATATGGAATTTAATTGCTTAAAATGTATATATTGTTGCTATATATTATATATTTGCTTAAAATATGCACTGGTTAACTAATTTGTGCTCTTTTTGTGAGTCTTAAAGTCTTTAAGGTTGTTAAGACTAGGAAAGAATCCACGTCTGTTTTTCACCAATAATGTTGTTTTTCCTTTCTTTGCATTTCTGCCACTTTGGACAATGAAAATAGCCACCTCAGTTTTCAATTCTGTTTACATTCGCTTCTTCTTTCCATCTGTCATGAACTATGACAATGGTACTAAGCTTTGCAAATAGAGAAGTATAGAGAAATTCTCTCCTAAAATGCTTGACCATGGGAGCTTCCACAGATATTTTCAAGATTTTGGAAACATTGTGATTTTCTTGGTTGTTTTTTGTTTTTTGTTTTTGTTTTTTTTTGTCAAATCTTGTTTTAGTAAACTCAACACTTTGATCTAAATTTTTTTAAAAATTTTTTTTAGCTGTCTCATAGCTGGCATTTTATTTAGTTTAATGGGATGCAGTAATTGAAACACTTGAGTAGTACTGCTTTGTTCACATTGTTTTGTGTCAATCATATACTGTGGCTTAGTCTAACCTTGGAGAATACTATGTCCTGATCTGATGTAGAGGTGTTGCTTTTAGAAGAGTACCTTCCCCCCCACACACATGCACTAGCAAGCATAAAAGAGGTAGCAGTAGTTCTTCAGGGAGCTGTGAGAAGGAGTGAAAAATAATGCCTGTTTGTCTACATGTAGCAGTGATCTGGCAATATCCACCTGTGACTAACAGGGACAGCTCGGCCCAAGTCTCATAAACCTTAATCTGTGGTAGTTTGTGGATGAAGAAACTAAAGTAAGGCAGCCTTTGATCAGACTATATGAACGGCAGGAAGCTGGATGTGCATTTAGGTTACTAATAGAAAATACTTTCCCTGTAAATCCGTGGTTTTTATAAAAAAAGCTTCGTGTGGATTCCATTAGAGGTGTTTGAACAGTATTCAACTGTGTATTAGTTAAACAGTCTCAAAAGACTTCTGGCTTTTCTCTGTTAAAATTAGACAAGGATTCCAATTACATCTTTCTTAGGCATTAGCTAGCTAATCACAGCCTTACATTGCACTGTCCAGAAGGACAGTGAGGATAGGACAACTGTCTAAAACTAGGTGAAATCTAATCTAAACTAGTCAGTTCGGACTAGCTGTTTCCAGAAGGCAGCTCATCCAAAAAATAGGATAAACTGCTTTAGGGCTGAAGTATTTCGTATTAATTTTTAAAAATCTGTATATGGAAAATACGTTTTTTAAATATTCTGGTGGGCAGAAGATGTTCTCAAAGTATATAATGATGTCATCTTACTCAGCACTAATCAATTCAGACTTCAAGATGGGGGCAATTGGCAAACCTTTTGTCTTACTGTGTTCTAATTCAGAGAGAATTCATCAGGTGGTGAACATGATTCTACTTAATGTACAGAAAATTATATACTGGTATGAAAAATAATTCACAGAACCATCAGGGTTATTTGCTCGTTCTTTGAACTCTACCTTTTACAGATGTAGTAACTTAAATAATAGGGGGGGTTAGCTTATTTTTAACCTTCTCTTGGTCTCGCACTGCAATATCCTCCCTTGCCATCAGCGAGACATCAGATTTTCTGTATTCTGCATTCACAGAGGGACTGGAGAGATACTGACCTTCATCAGCAACAGGAAGAAACCTCAGGAGTGAGCATGGCTGTTAAACCTTTGTTCTGCTTACTTTGACAGTTGAATTTTCTGGAGTGAACTGGGATTTTTTTCCTCTTCCACATCTAACCTGTACCTACATGCTTCAGACTGGGAACTTCACTTTTTGCCTGAGCGAGCTGCATACTTTTTCATGTGCGACAGTATGCTGAACGACCCTGGCTGTGTTCGATACAGCGACCAGGCAGATTTGCAGAATGGAAAAAGAATGGAAAGGGATTTGAAGCTCTGTTCTGTCCCCGCTCCTGTGTCACTGGACACTTTGTGTCACGCTGCTGAAACAGTCTGAGTAAGGTCAAACTTTGCCAGGCACAAGGCCAGCTTCTTCTTTAAAAGGTTATTTCAATACATCGGCATGTGGATTTTAATAACCCAGTAGATAAGGGAAAAGTAGTCCTGCTACAAATCAAAACACTGTCAGCCTGTTCCCATTTAGCCATTTATCAAAGGGTTTTTTTGCTTGTGGCTCTCAGTTTGATATCGTCTCCGGATAGCACAGTATTAAATGGCTTTTTTGTTAGTAAAGCACATAAATTGGAGGACTGAAATCTGTCTGATTTAGGACTTTACAGTAAAAATCCAAAATTAGAGGCAAATGAAGATTATATTGGCTACACCTCAAGCAAATATTTATCATCTGAATCTTGTGATTATTTTTTCCTTTTGTTGGTGTTTCATTTTCATATTATTCTGACTAGACTACTTGTACTTTCAGATTAGGAGTAGAAAAATCTCATTTAAGTATTTGCAATTGGATTTTACAATTTGCAGAAAAAAAAAGGTGTGTGTGTGTGTGAAAGAAACCTTTTGTGAGCTCTCTTTGCGACAACATCTTCTGTTTTCCAAACTCTGTCAGGTAGTAACATTTTAACACTTTCCCCCAATATATACCTGTCCATATCTTCTAAAAGCTTCTCTTCTAGGGCTGCTTCCTACTTTCAGTTTCATTTTTAAAACCCCTCAAGACTGTTGCTAGTGTTGTTATTGTTATTTGCAAAGCATGTATTTTCTAATGACACTGTCTCCCAACTCCATTTTGCTCAGTTTATGCCCTGTATATGAGAAGAGTGGTGTCTTCTTGTTCTCAAGTCAGGCACAATCCATGGCAGGTATCACAGTGACAGTGATTCCTCAAATGACACACATAGTTCAAAAAGTTTCCCAACAACGTACAAACAAAATAATTAGATTATCTCTTCTTATGTTATTTTGAGCATGGATACCCACAGTATCGTGCTATGCCTTAACTATACATAAGTGCATGCATCTCTTTTGATGATTTCACTACTGATGGCAGTATCTCTATGTTTTGAATGGAGAGAGATTTTTTCCAAACCCAACCCACATAGAGAATTTCTAGAAGAAAAAAGATTAGTTAAAATGGGTTATCAGGATATTCCTAGGTTGGTCTATGGAAAGATTTTTTTTTTGAGAGAGAGAGGAAACCAAAGGTATGGTCTCTGTAAAGTTGAAGAGCGTGGGCAGAGAACGCTGAAAAAAGAACAGGTTTTCTTCAGGATTTGCTCAACAGAACATTTTAACACCCAAAACTACCAGCACTAAAGCCGGTATTTATTGTAACTCCCAGAGGTGCTTAGGATTGAATGAGTTTGTGGAAGTGCCACTGCTACATAAGGTGAATTTATGGGAAGTTGCTTAGCTGATCGCTTGTATCAGAGGTACTCCACAAACTGGAGGATGAACTCCAGAGCAGCTTCAGCTAGCCTGGCACATAGGAAAGATATCTGAGCTAGGAAAATGACCCGTTGTTTCATGCTGATGAAAATCGAGAGGTCAGGAATCCCTTTCCACTTTTTCCTGACTCCTGGGTTAGCACAGTAGTCCACTGATTGTTCCTTTCTGCTTTGTCTCTGGACTATGGATGCACCTTCCTAATTCCTTTTTACTTCCCAGCACAAAGCTGACTTACATAGACAGTGTGCAGTATCTACTGTACTAGTTGCATAAATGAAGACTTCAGCTGGAAACAAGGCGCAAGCATTAATACTGTTTCCATTTAGCGTGGATGGAAAGAGTCATTAAAGGTTATTTTTTAGCCTAATTTTAATACTGAAACTTTCAAATAACAATGGTTAAGTTCTTCATAATGATCACTTCCCTTTTACAACGGCCTCCATACTTATTATTAAACTAGTTAGAATAATATAAGTACACCTAACTAGTTCTCTTTTTTAAGCCCAGCCACAGAGAGATAAATGGTGGATAGACTGATTGTTTCAAATCAAAAGTGTGAGGGAACAATTACATGTCTGTTAAAATGCTGTAGCAATCCTTTAATTAAATTATAGTTTTCTTTCCTGTGCTTCAGTGCTGCATTGAGTGTTTCAGATTACATCCAACCATTGGGTGATATCTGGAGAGAAAGGAGAGAGTGAAAGTAGATATGCTCATTGGCTTCCTGAATTAAAGGTAGTTTGATTATTGACAATGACATTTTCACTATAAATTGAATGGATGACAAGTCAGAAATACTTTATTTCCAAGTTAAAAAATAAATGAGTAGAGAATACTTTTCATTGCTTTGGAGGAACGCATTGGAGAATGTAATTTGAGGTAGAATGAAGGAAATCCCACTGCACAGTAGATCACAGTGTGTGTAGTGCAATGAAAACACAGGCTGTATGTACCTAAGAAACATAAAGCACATTCAGCAGTACCTCAAGCATCGTGTCATGAGTATTGCCACTAGTAATAGAAAGTCATCTACTCTGAATGTAATCAAACCCTTCCTCTTCTCATATCTCTGATAAGACTACATTTCTGATTTATTTACTTTCATCCCAGCATCCACTAACATGTCAATTGTTACTAGGGCATTTTATGACTCTGGTTAGGGTGCACAGTGATAATGGGTGGGAGGAATCACACCATGGTTGAGTCCGGAAGGCACCTCTGGGGATCATCCAGTCTCACCCCCTGCTCAGAGCAGGGTCAGATGCAGCAGGTTGCTCAGGGCTGCGTCTAGTCGTGTCTTGAATATCTCCACAGGTGGAGACTCCACAGTGTCTCTGCACAACCTCTTCCACTGTTTGACCATGGCCACGGTGAAAAAAATGTTTTCTTATGTTAAAGTGGAATTTCCTGTGTTTCAGTTTGTGCCTGTTGCCTCTCATCCGTTCACTGAGCACCCCTAAGAAGAGCCTGTCTCCACTTTCTTTACTCGCCGTCAGCAGGTATTTATACACATAGATAAGATTCCCCTAAGCCTTCTCTTCTGCAGTCTGAACAGTCCCAGCTCTCTCGGCCTCTCCTTGTATGTCAGAAAGCTGGTGGCTTGTCTGGATGGAGCTGAATCAAACAGGCTGGGAACTATATGTTGTAGTGGCTTGTAGGTAAGTGCATCACAGTGCAGAGAGAGCCACTCATACACGGAGTGTGAGACTCCTGAAATTGAATTTGTCCTCACACTTCCCCTCTGCTGGGACTGGCCTTTTTTACCTTTTTGGGGCAAAACTGTGACAGATCCCACCTGTCTGATGCATTTGGTAAGTAATTTCTTTCACCTAATCAGCATCTGTGTCTTGAGCATTACATCACACAGGAAAAGATTGGCTGTGCTGCTGTACAACAGGCAGAGTCCTCTGGCAGGATCATGTGTGAGATACACACAAGAAGGTGCAATTTCCACCTTTCACAGTTGCTGTGACCCCCATCCATTACATTGTCTGATATACTGAAGTCTCAGTGACTGAAGCAGAGGAAACAGAGGGATTTCTGCGTTGCCTTTGGGCCAACTGATGTTGCCAACAATGCTAGAATGACCCCTCTGTACTTTCAGATGCCTGCCATTACAATGACATCCATTGCATGAATGCAGGAGGGTCCAGGAAGACATCTCTGAACACCCAGTGTACCCCCAGAGTGCCGCTGTTATAAAGAAGCCCTCTATTCATGCTTGGAATTATTAAACTTTTGTAGCTACATGAGTAATGTAAAAGTAATTACTGCCATTCAGCATCTCGCCAATGCATTAAGAAAGTGAGGAGAAGGAAGGGGGCATGTTGCAACAAATCCTTCTCCCAGATCATGTACTGTCCATCATTTTATGGTATGCAGGTGACTCAGACCACCACTTTTCCCTGTCACACATGCTTAGCTCATCGTTCCTACGTGGATTCACTTGGAACAAAGACAGAGCTTGACAAAACGGGAAAGTAGAATAAGTTAACTCTTCAGTCAAATTATTTGCTTCCCTCATTAACCATCTCCTCTGAGTTGTAGGTTAACAAGAGTAGATGTTTAAAAATATTGCTTTTTTATTTCTCAAATTAAAGAAGAAGGATGTATCACCTGGTTAGAACAAGTCTGCAGGAATCACATCAGTATCTATGAAGGTATGCCTTGCACAGTAGAGAGCAACTAATTCTGTTAAGGAGTACTAGAGGCCCTAACAGAGGAAGCAAGGTGGCTTCCCCTACTCGTCAAGTATCTGGAAAAAAAAAAATTACTCTTCTGAAGGCAATGGCAAACTCTTTGGCATCAGTAAAGTAAAAAAAAGTTCCCTCTCCTGAAGTCCTCTGACATTCATTGAGTTTGGAGGGAGAAAAAGAATTGTAGTTCCGGCTTTGTTCATTATTGGGGTAGCATAAAATGTCAATCATATGCAAGTTGCATTCAGATTTGCAGGCTATAGTCTAATGGTCTAAAAGCATTATACATTGTAACATCGCATGAAGAAAATGTGTTTTGCAATTTCAGTCTAAATTCAAATATATATATTACAGGTCAATTGCAGCCTTTGGTAGAACTGTGCAAGAGCCAACATTTTTCCTTTGAAGGAAATTCATGACTGACTTTCAGTTTGTGTTGCTGTAGAAATCAGTGTGTTCCTGCAGGGAAGTTTGGTAGTCAGACACTCTTTTCTGACAGAAAAATATTCAGGTAGAAAATTTTCAGTTAGTTCAATATTGTGACTTAACCCCAGCCAGCAACTAAGCACCACCCAGCCGCTCGCTTACTCCACCCCAGTGGGATGGGGAGAGAATTGGAGGGGTAAAAGTGAGAAAACTCATGGTTTGAGACAAACACAGTTTAATAGGTAAGCAAAAGCCATGCACGCAAGCAAAGCAAAACAAAGAATTCATTCATTACTTCCCATCCCACCCAGGCAAGTGTTCAGCCATCTCCAGGAAAGCAGGGCTCCATCACGTGGAACGGTTACTTGGGAAGACAAACGCCATCACTCCAAACATGCCCACTTCCTTCTTCTTCCCCCAGCTGAGCATGACGTCATATGGTACGGAATACCCCGTTGGCCAGTTGGGTCAGCTGTCCTGGCTATGCTCCCTCCCAGCTTCTTGTGCACCTGGCAGAGCATGGGAAGCTGAAAAGTCCTTGACCATGTAAGCACTACTTAGCAACAACTAAAACATCAGTGTGTTATCAACATTATTCTCGTACTAAATCCAAAACACAGCACTACACCAGCTATTAGGAAGAAAATTACCTCTATCCCAGCCGAAACCAGAACATTCAAGTATTACCACTTACATAGAGTATCCTTACGAGCAAGCCCCAAATCTTATTTTAGCCTGAATCAATATTTTAGCTGTGTCTAGATTTCAGGGTAGGTGCTTTCTGTAATTTGACCCCCCACCTGGGGGTACTTATTGGTCTCATTCTCTGTGCACCCAGGCACATTGCTTCCTTCCAGTGGGCACAGGCAGAAGTAGAGGTCATCACCGTGGCTAGGCCGTACAGCAGGGTGAGGGAAGGGAGAAGAGTAGGTGGCTCCCCAGTTTACTTTTTGTACCTACAAATATTTGAATTATCTTACTGCATTTCAACCTCTCCAGGGATAACGATGCAGTTTGACAGGTGCTGCCCCAGTCTTTTCTATCTCTACTTACTAAGGGAAGAAAGTATTGTTCACCGGAACTAGAAGGATCACGAGACAGAGTATGAATTATGTTTTGCATTTGAAATGATTTAAAGTATAACAGAGGTCTAACAGACCTTTTCCGACTGGATATTTTCAATATCATTCACTGATACGCTTGAAACGCTGGTGTTCCTGTGGAAACTGGTATTTAAAGCAGTGGCACTGAGTGTGTAAAGTGGCTTGAATTCTTTGGGAAACCAGCAATGAGGTTAGGTTACTGCAGATTTACAAAGTGAATTCTTTACAAAGATTGATTATGAAGAGAATTATTAGAAGGGATTATTTGACAGTCACAAGTGCTGTCATCTCTTGCAATGTTTTAAAGGCCAGGTTCTGATTTGTAGAACTCTGAGGAAAAGAGCTTTTTCAAATGTTAGGCACTGAACTGGGACAATAAAAACAATATGAAAGTGCATGCTCTCAAATTATTTTGAGATTAATGCTTTCTTTTGTAGGAGTCTTTGAAAAAGGTAATTTTCTAATTCTACAAAATTGCTCACCTAATTTATGTATACTTCTTTCTTTAAGAAAGTGCCTTTAAGACTGTTCTGCATACCCCAGTATTATATCTCTCACCCTTATGGTGTTCTGTTCTGTGCCCTAGTCTTTCATGCATAGGAGTAAAAAGGCACAAGTGGAGCATGCATTTGTTCCCTTAAGTATTCTGCTTAAAATACTGTCCTTATTCATTCCACATCTCTCAGAGTTCTGGGTGAGAGAGTCAATTATTTTACTTAGCTTCCCTTCAGTTATTAAACCATATTGTGTCTTTTATTAGTAATGACAACATAGAAGAAGTGGTAAACGTTGAAATGTCCTGTGGGTTCTACACAGCATTAGTCTGCTGTTCTTCCATTACTGCATCCTCTCTAAAAGTTCGTAGGTATGAGCTATATGTATATATGCGGCGGGGGAGAGATGGAGGAGGAGAATGGGGAGATTTGCATAATCTGATTGAACCACCAAACATCTGAGCCAAGACTCCCAAGGTAGTCAATGGAGAGAGTTTGGCTCTTTAACAGGGTGATTCAGAGCATCTGAGCTATACAGGCTGCTTATAGAGACTACAAATCAGACATTTTAAGTTAGATGGTATAAATAATCATTCCTCCACCCCCATGTGTTAAATTTGCCATATGGCCAAATGTAGATTCATGTCTGGATAGTTGTAAGCTAAACTTCTGTCATAATCTTCATGTATTTCAACCGATTAACTATTGTTGAGATAGCAGCTCAAGTAGTTATTAGTCATCTGTTAACCTTCACCCATATATATTTATCTATTTATCCCTTTGTCTCACAGAATGCAAACAGGCAGAGGTACTGCTAAAAATAAAATAAATTTTAATAGAATTCGTATCAATTTACCTAAAAAGTGGCATATTCCCTTGGGATATTATGGAACTGAATGGATCCCTGGGAAAGCTGTGGAAAGTACTGCTCTATCAAATCCTACAGTCACATCATGCCCTTAGTTGCACTTCTTCAGTGTTTTCCATGTGCAATTCTCAATAGAATTTGTTGTTCATAATTTTGGTGGTAGTTATCTATATCTCCTTTTTACTGCAATTACGCACATACTGTAATGGACAAAAAATCTGCTGGAAGTGATGAAACTGCATTTCTCTGCTAAGGTTCTTTTCCTGGGAATGATGGAGTGTGTAGTCTCTCACCAAAGAAGCAAAAAGAACTACCACTACATTCATCAGGACTTTAACTTTATTTTCAAAAGGAAGTGTATGGGCCATTATAACACTCTGAGTCAAATATATGACTTTTGTTGCCTTACAACTTCACCCTAAGTATTTAGTTTTGTTGGCTCAGGCTTCATGTTGCTCATATTAACACAATATACTCATGGATCGGGACAGCAGTCTCAAATAACTGAAGACTAACTAAGAATTAAGGACATGTTGCTGTAGAGTTAGATGGCTGTCCTATGAAATTCTCTCTATTCAAAGCATTCCATAAGCTGTCTAGCAAGAAGCATTGGACTGCTTGTTAAATCGTTTTCAGCAGAAAGCCGTGTTAAATGAATTCAAAGACTGTCACTGTTACAGCATAATTCCATATAGACTAATGCAATGGAACATAATAAATAAGGTAACATTGCATTCAATGGACATAAGTCTACTACAGGTATATGGAAGGCTTTAGCAAAGGACAGATCATACTTTGGGTAACATAATTATAGAGATTCAAATACTGTTCAGATGACCTTACAAGCTTGGCTAACTTGAACATGTAATAACAGTGAAAGGTCATAAAATTGCTGCTAATTTTCAGTGTATATTGGTAGTCTGAATTTTCTATTTTTTCTGCTTGTTTGAACATCAGAATACACTCTTTATAGGATTATTTGTGCAACACTATTCCATCTTCTAATATAAGCATCTGAGACATTTCATTACATTGTTTCAAAAAGGTAGTGAAATAATTGTATTTGAATTTTGGACATGCTGCAGTTCTTCCATAAAAAAATTTCAGTGGAGTATATCAGATGTGACTTAAAAAATGATACACTTTGTTATGTTGCATTGCAAGTTTCTTTCAAGCTGTATAAATATAGAGATTGTATAAATTGTATAAATATAGAGATATATAGTGTCCGAGATTTGAATTATATTTACTCTTCATATGCTAGAATATTTTGGAAAAAAAGTCCAAATTCGAGGAAACCGCTTGATCACTTAAATCCCAAGACATTACTTTCAAAATGACAGAACGAAGTATTCCTTACAGTTTAGTATGACATAGTAATTCCATTTTACACTGTTGTTATATACATGTTATATCCAAGGGACTTAGCTTATGTCCTGAAAAGTTTATGAGGAAATTTCAGGTCTGACACATGATGGTCCTGGCACCAGCTGAAAGAAAGACAGGGGTAAGAGCAAGAAGTTACATGGCAATTTAGAGAGGGATATTTCACTATATGTTCTAGAGAAGAATGAGTATGTAAATGTCATGCACGAAGTAGTTATCACAAGAAAAAAATGAAGATTATTTTGGCAAGCTAAATATTTAAAGAATATTTAAATAATAATAATTCATTTTATTTGCCATTGGGTTATTATTGTAAAATACAACTACCAAGGAAAATATGTTTCAGTATATGCAAACAAAACAAAACAAAGCAAATAAATGTACAACTTTGTTAATAGGGATGTGTTAGAGAAATTAACCACAATGGTGTATTTAGTGATAGAAATACCTCCTCTTTCGGATTAACTTTGCTGCATTGAGTGATGATTGTTACAGTGGGAAGTCCTCAGCGAGAATGACTGGATAAGCTAAAATGAATCAGGCACAGATTTCCAGTCTTGTTTTCTGGCTTGGGAGTTTGGGAGTTTGGTCATGCCTGTCTTAGCTGTACCGCTATCCCATCATATATCTACCAGCAACTCTTATTAACAATGGGGTACAAGTAAAACTAGATTACTTGTAGTATAACATTATTTGTAGCTCTCTATTAAAAAACCCCCATATTTACTAATATTTACAGAACAAAATATCATTGCTGTATTTTGTCTGCAGGCATTTTTTTTGCCAGGAGTTAGAGATAATCTATTTAGATTTAGCAAATTTTCAGCATCTTTGAAGCAGCATATTTTCTCACAGAAGGCTGCTGGTAAATGCTGTGGAAATCGGATTTTAAGTGGTTCTTTTGTGAACAAAGCAGAATATTTCATAAGAAAAATTTCTGAACATCATCCACCCAATTGGCCACAGATTACACACTATTAAGCAAATTAGGCGACAATTAAAGCATGTATATTTACAGAAAGCTAAAATAAGGATTTTCTCTAAATTGTTGTAAAATTTCTTTGAAACTGTGCCAACTCATAAATTAATATTTTAAAGATTAGGAAAAGCACAATAAGCATAAATACATAAAATAAACAAGAATAAATCTAACTGGCTTTCTATGTAACTGAGGATTTTGTAGACTGAGGTGATGTAACTCGGAGTATATTTGTTATTTAAGTATAATTGTATTAGCCATATTAGGTTTATGTAAAACCTATTGTCTTTCATTCCTTCATGATCTTAAAAAATTTTACAAACATAGAGGATTGCTCCAAGCATAATTTTAAGCTGGCTATAAAATGCAGTCAAAATGCTTGGATAAGGGTTTTTGCAATATTTAAACCAATCTAAAATAAAAATCTGATTTCTCCAGCGCGGGAGTTTGAAAGTTTCAAGGAAGGGAGACAATGTATTATTTGTTCATCTTTGCAAACAGAGGTTTAAAAAAATATATGCTTCAGTCAAATTGTTTGTAGGTAACCCTTAAAAACTTTTATCTTTTGTGAATTCAGTACCTTTATCATGTCCATGGAATTGTAGTAGCAACTAATGCTGTCAGTAGGTTTCTCAAGCTACAGAGTTGTAACACCACTGAGCTCATGATCCAGTCACATTGTGGAACTATTCTGAGCATATCTAGTCTTAGGACAAAAAACCTCTCAATGACCTAAGAAGGTGGGAAGAGCAATAAGAATAGATCAATCTGACCACAACTTTTATTTTCCCATAGACTTTCATCTGTACAGCTGAAAAATATGTGGTTATGATGGTCGAGTTAGTGCTTATTTGAATAAATATAATTCTGATCAAAAGAATAAAGCATTTTAATTCCCCATCATATGGAATGTGTCCCTAGATTTATGTTTATTTCTCTTTTGTGTATTTTGAGTGGTATCTGATAGGAATTTAATAACCGCTTTAGTGGATTTTCCTGCCGAATGTAATACTCATGCAATCCAAACATTCTTTGTTATTTTATCAGGTGCCTCAGAGAAAGATCTTTCATAGAACTAGAATGTCAATTCTAATATGTGTTTTTAAAAGAAGCTTTTTGAGCTTTACATCTATTGCTAGACAAATAATAAGTTGCCCGAGCATCCAGATTGGTACAGCAAAATGCATTAATCACAGCTTTTTGAGTTCTAATCATCAATCCACACTTAATATACAAATTTGCAGAAAGACAATTAGATAACTAATTTCAGTTCTTATGCCAAAGGATGAACTATAATAAGCTTTAAGTAAATATTAAATGGAAAAGATTAACATTTCACGAAGCTGAGCCTTAAGCAATTAAAACTCAGTGAAAGATTGTTGAATATATACCAGTAGTCTAATCACCTACCCAAAAGTATGTCAACACTGTGACAAGAGGATAGAACAAGGGTAGGGGTCAGGTTTTTTTCTGCTGCCTTGGTTTATCTTGTGTCATGAAGTGGCAGTGTGTCTCCGGTTGTACGTGGGTTGGAACTTCACTACTGCAAGCGATGGTAGCAGGGCATTCGTATAGTAGTACCTCACTGTGTCACAACACAATACAGTGTTCTGATCTCCTAAAAACATAGCTTTTGGTGTATAAATGTTACAAAAAGAACAGTATAACATTTTATCCAGGTATGTCAGAATGGTTATAAGTGCATTTACTAAATTCATTTTGCAGTGTTTAGGAACAATACTGATAATAGTTTCATAACTGTAACCCTTGCATTTTTCTGTTTGTTTCACAACTTAAATGTTAGTTTGCTAGTGGGAGGGGGGTATACTTCTTAATCTACACAAAGGTCTTCTGTAAATGCAAAATCAACCTTCTTTGGACAACTGACATGTGAAAAAGTTACACTTTGGAGGGTGGGAAACAAAGAACTAAAAACCAAAAAATTTTTATATATATGTAAACAAGATCTGACAGTCAGAAAAGTGGCCATTTCTGAATAATTGCAAAGTGTGTGTCAGGTGTTCATGAACTGTAACTCAACCACAGCTTATGACAGGAGATGAGAGGAGTTTAGATCCTAGCACAGGGTTGCTTTGGAGATTATAGAAAAGAAAAGTTTCTGGATTCAGCTGTCACAGTGCTGTCAAAATGGCTACCTGCTGGTTAACAAAGAGTGAAAGGTGGCATCTCATCAGAAGGGCCTTTATTCACTGCAAATAATAAAAAATACACACATGACTTCACCATAACCGTCCAGCTGACAAATGTGACTTGTGCTTTATTCATGCATTTATATGGGAAGGTGTTCTGAAAGGGCAATGTCCTTCCCACCCTGGTTTTTGGGGACCTTCTCTCTCAGAGAACTTTGTCAAAGGAAAAGCTACGGAAAGACTGAAGGAACACTAGATAAAAAGCTGAGATATTAAAAAAATACAGTTCTGTGAATATAACCGTTTCTTCTACAGTGATGACATGTCTGTTGTCACTGTCTCCTAAGAAAATAAAGAATTGAATGGGTCAAATTCTTCCCTCCTGTGTTCATATGGCTCCTCTTGACCTCAGTAAGAGACATGTTATCACACGGATCCATTATTTGAGGCTAATAACTCAGTGAACGATTCCCCATCTCTCACACTGGGCAACACAGAAAGGCCTCCGAAGTGGGTATCAGGCATGGGTGAAATACGTGAGCGTGCACGTGTGCAAGAGGTAGTTCTGCTAATGGAGCTTTATGTAATCATTTATCAGCTTTATGCTGATGGATGCTGCTTTATGTAATGGCGTGTTAAGATACTTCGTGAAATACTGTTAATGAAATATTAAGCCTTTTACCAGTGTATTCAGTACAGTGATGGAAGTTAAATGTTAAGCTTCCCGAAGGGGCATGCCTCCAGCCTGATATGAATCTAATACAGCCTCACTGACTTTATCTGAGCTCTGACTTTTGGCAGTACCTGAGGGCCTGCTGCTTTCAGCTTATTTTCTCCCACATTTCTAGTTGGAACTGAGATTTTAAAAAAAAAAAAAAAAAAATGGAGATAGTCGCTTCACCAAGAGTATCTTGGCAGCTCATAGAGAGGGTAGAAGAGAGTACGGAGCAGACACATTACGGTCGCACTTTGTGCTATGTGATGCAGAGGGTGCAAACAGCCAGTCTTTTGGAAAGGGGTGTAATAATTAACTCCGAGAGTCAGGCCGGTTTTCCTGTAATGCCACTGTTGCTGCAGGGATGCACGTCAACGCCACCCGGCTCACGTGCCTGCGCACATATCCTCGGTGAGATAGGTGACATTTTCACACGGCGAGACCTTGAGCAGACCAAACCAGGGTAAGAATTTCCACCCTCTCCCACTCCTAAGCTGCCTGTCACTTCTCCCTCTCTCTGCCACAGCTTACAGACCTCTCTGCAGGTACAGGTAGGGGTTCATCTCACTGATCAGGTTCAGAGTGGGAACATGCTCAGCCAGGGAGGTGTAAACCGTGAGGAGGGAGTGAGAGCAGAGGGAAGAAACAGGCTTCACCTGTGCGGCAGAAATCAAAGCACACCCGTAGTCATAGACACTTTCTACAACTGTATCTCTGGTACTCCACTGCAGATTAGTCTATGGAAGCAGCCTAAATAAATAGTGCATGCTTGATTTAGATGTTGCTTTTTTATTTGAACATTCTATTTATTTCTGGGTTTGAAGATATTTAAATTGTGTTTGTGCCAGTCAGTGTTAAGTGTTATGTATACTGGAAGGCAACAAAATGCTTTGGCAGTTAAACAGAGAGGATGAGTTTTGAAGATCAAATCATTCTGACATTAGTTTCACTAACAGGGAACTTTTAGTTTTGTTGAAGTTTTGCAGAAGGTCAAAGCTTAACCCTTGTCAGGTATAACTGCTCCCGTTACTTCAGAAACAAGTTTCTCTTCTCTCAAGGCTATCCATCTTGTTCAGTTCAACACATGCTTCATTTCTAGTCAAACTGAATAGAAGCTGAAAAAAAGAGGAATGTTTATTTTCATCTAGTAATGCTGTATTTTAATTTGAGATACAAGGAGATCTGAATTAGTTGGCTAGGATGGTCTGATATAAATTGTTCAATTAGCTAAGTGCAAATAATATTTCATTTCTTCAACAAAAGGCTTATGTTCAGATTTAGAACATGTTTTAATAAAGCTTTTTTTCTATGTACAACGTGTTTGAGGCATTTTTATTTAAACGACTGTAAATGCTGGCTTTGTTTACTTAAAATTGAATCAAATTTCCCTTTAAATACAGCTTGATGCAAATCACAAGTAAAATGTGAAGTATGCCCAGTGAAGTGTTTACACAAGCTTTATGTTTAGTACATGATGTTGTAGCACACAGCAAAAGGGAGTCCCTGCTGATGTATCCAAACCGTTAAAGTCTGCAGCTTGGAGCCAGATTTGGTCTGACGTGCAAACAGTGAAGAGGGAGCAGTGTAAGGAAGGACTTTTCTTCCTTTGTCCCATGTCTACTGGACAAAACCCACACACAGATCTGGACTTCATACCTGCCGGAGAGCGAATGCTACCTGGTCTCTGCTGAAGTGCTCTCTCTTCAGTCCAGTTGTGTCGCAGCAGGAACGCCTTCTTTTGGTGCGGATACAAGTACTACAAAGAAATAATCATAATGAGATTATTTGATGACTTTTGGTTTTACTAACCTCTGGAAATTCCAGAAGAGCCCTCGTCTCTGAACCGTGGTGTCATTTGATTCACAATGTATTAGGGCACTTTACAAATCACATTTCCATGGCAACAATGTTCACGGTTATCCTAAACTTAAATACTGTCACCAACCATAAAATGCACAAAGCTGAAATACTGAATAATCAGGTTTCCTTTTTTAAAGTCCTTAGCTTTAACATTTGCTTGAAAAGCCATGTTCGGTTTCCCAAGTATTGATCGAAAAGTGATGTCAGTACTAAATCATGAGTGCTGTGTGAGCTCTTATGCCTTAACATTTCCAGCATGTGGAAAAGTGTCATGTCTCCACTTCAGGTGTGCTTCTCATGTCTCTAGAAGAGTTTCAGTCTCCCTGGTGTGCAAGAAAGATGAGCCTAACAACACGATAGCGTTTGTACTTTAAACGCTGGCATGTTTCTCCATGCTAAGTCCAGGTTCACAAGTATATCAGTGATACTGGAAAGGCTGGCTATGGTCCTCACTGTCAGCCGGTTCTTTCTGGGGGCAGAAGGGAACAACACATGAGATTTTTTTAGTCCTTATTTTGAAGGAAGGAAAGCTGGGTGTTGGGACTGGAGAGGAGCTGTGTCACGCCTCAGTAGGTCTGCACATCCAGAGGACGGGCAATGCCTGTGCACCTCACACCCAGCCCGTGCTCAGATACGGATGTCTTTATCAGCGCTTTCTCCAGGACTCGGCCCACACGTAGGCCTCAGAAAGGGGGTGTTTGTCTCTCCGATGTGTAAGGACTCGGTGGTAACATCTGAATAATAATAACAATAGCACTCTGGAGGCTTCACAGTATATTGGAGTGTGAAGTACCAATTCATTTTCTGTTACTGTAGCTGTCTTAAACTTATGCCCTTCAGCAAAGAGCTGACAAGAACAATCCATCAGTTTGTTCCCCCGCTTTATGTTATCACGAGTTTGGCTTTTTTTGGTTTGTTTTGTTCAAAGTTGCTTTGTTTTGTTTTTCAAGTACTTATTTCTTAAACCTGTAAAACAGGCAAACTTCCTGTAAGTGAGGCAGCGCAGTACTGAGCGGGGAACTGGCATATGAACTAGAGGCATCGCTCAAGAGCCTCCGTGGGGAGGACGCATTTCCTTCGTCTAGACAAGAAACAAAATGAGAGGTGCAAACTTACCATAGCTCCCAGTTATTGAAGAAAAAGGAGGCGGAGGGAGCCTGGGAGGGCCAAAGTCAAGCCCAACCAGGTGTGTGTGCTGTCCCCAAGGACACACCCCACGCCTGTTGTTTAGAGCTTCCATCGCTGGAGGCTGGAACCAGCCTGCCCAGACAGGCTGTACCCATGGCTCGCTTAGGTCCTTAGGTGACAGTTAGGTTTTGTTGGGTATTTTCTTGATGTCTGACTGAATTCTTCTAGTGCAATTTAAAGCCATTACTCTTTGTTCTGCCTATACAGGAGATGGATTTATTCGTTTTATACCTGTCCTTTTACGAAGTTGAGAGAGTTACTTAGCTTTCTTATGCCCTCCATAATCTTCTCTAAACAGCCTTTTCTAGTTCACATTATTTAGACTGTTCTAGTTATTCCCCTGTCTCTAATTACTTTACAAATTTTAAAGTTCAAGTAAAAACACAGTTTTCCAACCAGCTCAGAGTGGAACATCACAGGTTCGGCATCTGTGTTGCTTCCTATTGAACTATGTCCTGTTTTCCTCAAACCATTTCCCCAGTGTGTTCAGTTTTCTTTGAATCTGATGCCATCTGAAAGTTTAATTTAGGTTTGTTTCTTTTCTGCTAGTAAAAATACTGAGTGACACTGGATCCACGACAGATTCCTGTGGAACCCTACCTCCTGTTTTGGCAGCAAAAAACTGATAAGTGCCATTGAAAGACACAGTGTGTACTGCCTTTGCACTCACTCTTCTGTTGGACAACCAGCACATTAGCACATTGCTGGCCTAAAACTATTTCAATTCCCGAGCTTTGCACAGGCGGGCATATTGCCGTATTGCAGTGCCTGCTATGTGATTGTACCAGCTCAAACTGCTGCTACTTTAGGGTGCTGGAACGTAGGATTTTGTAAAGGAAAGTAGATCAGAAAGAAATAGTATTATTTTGCAAAGTTCTTTGAACAAAAATTCTGTGCTAGGACTCAAATATTTTTTCATGACTGCTACAATAGATGAGAACATGCATGAGCTAAGACTAGAATTAATGTAGTTATAATTAAGCTGCTCTCAAAGTCATTAGATATTTTAAGCTGTTCAGCCATTTTTCCAGCCCATTAACTTTATTTAGACATCATTACATTTTTTAACATGTTAGTCCAGATAACGCCTTGATCGTGGTTTTTAATATGCTACAGTGCTGTAGACATAATGCGCAATGATGCATCTTTGTTTCGGGCTTCTTGTATGGCCCCAGATATCTGATGATGAGTTGTTGTGGGTTTGGTTTTTTTTGGGGGGGGGAGGGTGGGAGATGCTTTGAGGTGGTGGTAGGTTTTTGTTTTGTTTGCTATTTGCATTTTTCTCTGGAGTTTTTACATTCTTTGTCAAGGCTGTGATTGCTTCTCAGATTGTTGCTCCTTTTCCTTTCATGACTACTGTAATTACACCCCAGCTCTTGTTTCACAGTTGGCATCCTGTTTGCCAAAGATGATGGTATTACATGGCACCATTCCAGAATTAAGAGAATCCCTATTTTACTAAGTTTGTGGAATTGTTGTGGGATTTAAAGCTTCATTTACTACTTTGCTTCTGGTGGCCTGAAAAGTATTAAACAAGAAGTAAGAAATTGGCCAAGCCCTGCACAGAGGTAACCCTCAAACTTTCAACTAGGAGCACCCTTGTTTGATGGATGGAGATTGATTTGTGACTTTGAGATATATGGGTCATATTTTAAGGAAAAGGAACACATTTTGCCTGTTAGGAGGATGTTAGGAAATCTCTGCCTGTGGATAGGAGTTGCTAAGGAAGGTTGAGGTGCTATGTTTGGAGAGTTTCAGGGAGATAAATATTCAGGGACAGTTTCATTAATTCCCTTTTGCTTCGTGAATGTTTTTGATTAGGATAGAGTGGTGCATTCCCTGTCCTTACTGATACTATGCTCTGTTACATAGACATCTCTGCATTAGTTAACAAGGCATCTCAAATCAAGCAGAGAGTCTGCATTAGATCCAGTGTCGTGCTTCTGAGTTTAAAATGAGGCAGCTTATCCCTGCAGCACAATCCAGAGCACGTCTAGGCCGTCTGGTCCCCCATGCTAGTGGTGGGGGTGGTTCGGTAGAGGCTGACGAGATCCCCACAGGCTGGTCGTCAAAGCTGGAAGCTGCTAGACAAAGTAAGAATAGGGATGTTTAAAGACTGTTTCTCCTTCCAGTCCTTAGGCATCTTAGCCAGGGCTTCAGAAAACGTCTGCTACTGATACCCTGGAGTCTCTTTTGAATTAGGTCTAAAAAACTTAGTATAGGGTTTGTGCAAGTGGTACGGAACAAAAATATTTTCATCCCTAACATGTAGCAGCTTTTGCCCTAGAGATGAGAAAACTGGGTTTGGCTCCTTCTTCAGCTTCAAGGGCTTTAAATCTCGCCACACCATATAATGCTGAGAATGGAAAAATAAAAAAACAGATGTGGGAACAAAGACCAAGATGGTCCTAACCACAGGCCATGCTCTTGATTGATCCAAAGAATTTTGGATTCTATTGGGCCTGTCCTTACTGGAGGACGTGGAAGTCCTAGTCCATCTAACCCTGTCTACAACGTGGGGCAATCCTGCAGTTAGTAGATCATGTGGATTTTGATCCCCAGAAACTGAGGGAGGAATTTTCTCACAATTTTTCTTGTCTTCTAGAGTAATATTCAGTGAATATCACCTTCATCTAGTCTCACCTAAATGCCGTGTGAATCTGACAGTTTCAGCCGGTATTGTTTAGGTGTGATCTCAAAACGTCTACCAAAATGAGCTCTGAGAGGCAAGGTGTTCCCCTGCAGAGGTTTTGGGCTCTAATCAGGTTTAGGTGTTCTTAGTCCAAGCCATCTTTTGTGCACAGGCAGGCTCATAATGTGGAATAAAGTCAAGCAGAGAAGCACCTCATGAATTCAGGCCCTTCTCGTATTACACAGGAGTAAGAGAAGGCTTTGGGGGGTTAGGAGTGGAACTGATGCACTTCTATTCCTCTTAGCACTTTGGTGGATTTTGCTATTTATGACTAAAGTGAAACAAATAATCTCAATTATAAGGATCATAGAATCATAGAATCATAGAGTAGAATCGTTTAGGTTGGAAAAAAACTTTAAGATCATCAAGTCCAACCGTTAGCCTAGCACCGCCCATTCCACCACTAAACCATGTCCCTAAGCGCCACATCTACACATCTTTTAAATGCCTCCAGGGATGGTGACTCAACCACTTCCCTGGGCAGCCTGTTCCAATGCTTAATGACCCTTTTGGTGAAGAAATTTTTCCTAATATCCAATCTAAACCTGCCCTGGCACAACTTAAGGCCATTTCCTTTCCTCTTATCATTTGTTACTTGGGAGAAGAGACAAACACCCACCTCGCTGCAACCTCCTTTCAGGTAGTTGTAGAGCGCGATGAGGTCTCCCCTCAGCCTCCTCTTCTCCAGGCTAAACAGCCCCAGTTCCCTCAGCCGCTCCTCAGAAGACTTGTTCTCTAGACCCTTCACCAGTTTCGTTGCCCTTCTCTGGACACGCTCCAGCACCTCAATGTCCTTCTTGTAGTGAGGGGCCCAAAACTGAACACAGTATTCAAGTACACAAGTGTGAAGAGAAGAAACTCACTGATGAAAAGCGGGTAAGCTACAGTATTTAATTAATGGGTTTAATTACTGCATCTAATAATTGTGTTTAATTAATTACTGTCTAATTAGGATAACATATGCTATGAATAAGCTACGTTGGTCTGGATGGAAAACCATCTCTCCACTACCAGTCTCCAGGAAGAATCTGCCATTACACATTGAACTGATTCTTTGGATATTGCACTCTTCCTCCCGTGTGCGGCAAGGAGGCGTGCTTGGAGGGTGAGCTGGAGCTTTAGCTGCAGTTATATAAAGCTTGTGCTGCTTTACACCTTTGTCCCTCTCTCTTGTTTGTGGATTATAACTTCACTCGGCTATGACAATTTCACTGCTGGACTTCAAAGGTAGCCACATAACCACTCTTCCAGGAGTAGGGAGTCTGGATTAAGTACCTGAGAGCAAGGTATTGTACACATGAAAGGTACTGTACAAACTTCAGTCACTTCAGTGGTGCATAATATTTTGCATTTCTTTCTGATCTTTCTAATTTCCTTTATTGTGCTGCTGTGCCTGTAAATACAAGTAATATTTTCTGAAGGGTCTTTTTCATATCAGCATCAGAAATAGTACGTGTGTGTGTTGCAGACCACCAAAATGATATTTATACAGACTGCAACAGAGGGTTTGTGTTGTATGACCAGTGTTTGACATATATAGGGAGTATTCAAGGATATAGTTTGCTGGATGGAGCTGGAAGACTGTGTAATGTGGAAAGGGACAACCCTGGCCTACATTTATCCATACTGACTGTTAGGAGTGGTCCCTGGAGTGGATCAAATCCAGAAGAGTCCTTGGATCTTCATCTCAGAGGACATTAGTGGTTTTACTTCAAAGGGGAGTTTTGAAGTAAACACACACAATATGGGCAAACAGGGGTCCAGGCAGTGGGAGCTAACCAGAAAGCTTAGTTAATGGCCAGTAGATGTATCCTGAGATTGCCTGAGGCTACTGCTAGCAGTGGTGATTTGTTACTAGATGCTGGTTCAGTTCCCCGTTTCCACAGTCATGGCTCCCCCAGCAGCTGCCCGGGGAACAGTCCAGCTGCCTGACAAGAAAGATAGCGGCTTCTTGTGAACGTGAGCATTTGGATACTCTCTTTAGGGAACTCTGATTTCTTAGGACTTGTTGCTTTTGTTTGTCTCCCAGAGCATTTCTTTTGAGGATCCATCCTAATAATTTGTGTTTTTTCTTGAGAATATGTAGTTTGTTCTCAGGGGTGGCTGTTGTAAGTGTTTGCGCTCTAAGAAACCTATCCAAATGAAGCACCTACTGTGGGCATAAACAGAGGTGTATAGCACCTCTGCTAGGTAAAATTTACAAATACATATGCAATTTTAATAACTCCATCATCTATGGAAGTACACCGCCTTTATAGTTACAGCACTCATCTCCCCTTTCAAATCCCCAGGAAGTCCGTGAAAGTTATAATAGTCATCTGTACATGGAGCTCGGGCAAAGGCACACACATACATCTCTGTGTTTTTTGTAATGAATGAATAAGTTGTATTTGGACTCATTTTTCTGTAAGACTGAATTGTTCATCCTTCAGCTGATAGGCTTCAGAAGGCAAGGGCATTCTTTTCTCTTTTTGTTCCTGAAAAACAAAGATTATGTCCAGTGGCAAGGGTCCTTAGTTTTCAGAGGAAATGATGTTTCTTCTGGTATTTCACAAAGGCTTACAAGACTGCCATATTTTCTCAGAAGTTTCTCAGGTGAAGAATAGCTGACTGAAGGAAGTTGGCAGCTGTTTTTTGGTGAAATTCTTTAATGTTTCTGCAGTAGATTCTCTTACTCAGTTATTTGTTGTAAAGTCTAGGATACAGCTGACCAAATACTGTGAAGAAATAGAATGTACAAAATCTGAATTTCTCTCAAAAGTGAATCGCATGCTTTGAATAGAACAGGTATAAAGAATGCTGAAAAGACTACGGTTCATTACTCCTGACTTGTCTTTGAACAAAGCAAAAAAGAAAAAAAAATTGCAATGATTTAGTCTAATAACTGGAACTAATAAAATTGGTCTGTCAGTTATTTCTATAATGACTTGCAGTTTTCACTTACAGCCCTGAGAGTATAAAGTCACTCTTTCAGTGCATAATATTGTTTATAGTGTTTTATTTCTTTTTTAAATATCTAAAGGATTTCTTATATTGAATTCTTAGGGAAATAAATGAACAGTTCCAGTGGTATTATAACTCTCAGCTCTTCTTGGCTGATTTGCATCCCAAACAAATGCAAAACTTCTTCCTGAAAGCAATTTGCAGGAACACCGTGCACAAAACATTCATTAAGAGTCACAGTACTGACAGGAACAAAATTAGAACAAGAACATTGCCATTACTATGCATGTCCAAACTTGACGGGCAACGAGAATAAACACAAACACAAATACAATTTCAGTGAATGTCTTTACTTGCAGAGAAATAGCTAAAACATAGAAATCACATTTCATTCCCCTGTATTTACACCTGGGAGAGAACAGTCACTGTCTCTCAGCCTTTATAGTCAACTGTGCTTTAAGGTGAACCATTACTGATATCGATTGTAACATAAGGTCAGAGATATAGCCGAGGCTATTTCCCTTTTAAGTGGACAGGAAGGATAAGAAATGGCTTCGGCGGCACAATTGTTCGCTGGCTGTTGGAGGTGAGGGAGGTGGAGGACAGGTAAAGAACATAACCATCCAGTCAGTACCAGCACAGAGATGAGTACTTACAGCTGTATTTGGGGCTTGCGTCTTGCATTCCTGTGCTTCTTCTCAAATTAACTTTGAATTTTCAGCTGAAAGCTTAATTCTCCACTGCTGCCATGCAGAGGCATAGATAGCTAAGGATCTGGTCAATCAGCTTTCAGGAGGGTGAGGCAGAAATTTTGTTGGTGCAGAAATTATGTATGGATTCCATGAAAATTTCCTTTTATGCTATTTGCATGCTTTTGCCCCTAGGCACTTGCATCGTCTTCCTCACTGGGGAAAGCTGCAGTGCCTCCAGGATTTTGGTTGCTCAGTTATCCAGGAGACTCGCTCACAGTACATCGGAGTCCTCTCTATACCCACGGGTTTTCTTTCTCTGAAAACTTGAGTGCAAGTGGGGCTGGAGAGCGCCCAGATCTTGGCCTAGTATGAAGATGTCACACAGTGGGAGCACAAATGTAGATCTGGAAACCTGAAAGCGTCCCAGAGTCAACCATATACATAACTTCACGGGCGTGAGGAACTCAGCTGTTACCCCATGGAGCTGCTCACAGTCAAGACACCAGAAAGCCTCCAGGCGTGTGGGGAGTTAGTCCCTTTTCCCATGGGACCTTGTGAGAGAACCATTGCTCCTTACTGTCAGAAGACACAGGCCACCTTGACACCGTTCTGCTCCTTGCACCTGCCTTCCCGCTGGTGGAGTCCAGCTCCTTTTAGACAGGCAGCGACCGCTGGAAATCACCTCCAGCCTGGTTTGAGAATCCCCCACCAGCAGCTTTATGTGATCTGTCTCATAGATGAACAACTATTTTTTTTTTTATTTGAAAGACAGAATAAATGAGTACAGTTATAATTTCTCTTATGTGCCGTTATTAAGTAAGACTGATAGGTTTTTGTTGTTTGGATTTCTCACACTGCCCCAGATTCAGCCACTTGGACTCAGCTAAGAATTATGGTTTAATTTATTTTAAGTAGAGATGTTCTGTTTTCAATTATTTTCTGTTACCTCCTAAAGGACTGTTCTATCTGGGTATTTATTTTTCAGCTGGAGATTACTGTTACCATCCTTGGATCATTTATTAGCTGATGATGGTTCTTGCTGACTTGGTGGAGAGATTGCTGGGGAAAACTAATATACTAGCCTTCCTATTACATTAAGGACTTCAACTTATAAGAGGTTTTTCCCCTTCACATTTTAGCAGCGATCAAAACTGAATCATTTGTTTCCTCCTGAAATTGAAAGCGACATCTCTTAAAAAGAGTTTAAGTGGAAAAAACCTGCTATACTGTGTTTCCTGTTCTTGCTCGAAAAACCAGCACACTAAATCCAGTCTTCATTTCCATATCAGTTACCTAAGGAATGTTATCTGAATATATCTGACTGACATTTTGTCTGTCACATTTCATTGTTGGAGATACCGCTTAGATTTGGTAAAGCCAGTCTAACAACTCAGTGATCATTTAATTGTTGCATCAACCTGGTGAATATATGTTGCTTATTTGTAAAAGTACGTAGTGAAGGAAGCGTAATAAAGTACTTGAGCCACTTTGAGCTGAAAATAAATTGAGAAGATAATTCCCATCATTTTATCAAGTTTACCTTTTTTTTCCTGGACCTTAAGTACTTTATGATTACAGCAGAGTAACATGTATACCAAACTATTATTTCCTGGAACGGTAGCCATTGGTCTGTTTATCAGCATGGCATACATGTGTGTTGGGATATTCCCTTATCTTTTGGCAGCCCTATTTGTATTGTTCTTAAATGACATTTCAGCTGAAAGCTTTAGAGGAAGCTGTGCCTCACAGAGGCAAAGGAAGAGACCCTTCACTTTTCATTCGGTCCCACCCTCTTCCATTTTTCCCATTTTCCACTCTGTATGAGCGTGTGAATGTGTGTGTTTTATTCAAAAACAAGAAAAAAACCCCAAAAACCCAACAAACTACCAAGAAAGAGACCACTGGTTTTTAAGAGAGACCATTTTTTTTTTCATGCTTTTGGCCATACCTTCTCTGTATTTCTTCTAATAACTTTTATGTAATTAGAACTATGGACTCTGTTTGATGGAGTCTTATGTTCTGTCCTTTTCATTGCCAGGATTTCAGTGTCAGGACGACTCTCACCACTGGCTAGTGCAGATTTTGCAATACAGCCCTGACAGCCTGACTGATCTTGAATTCAGTCACAAGAGGAGCTGCCTAACAGATATTGAGTGTTGTAAATGGGCTGTCAAAGGAATTCCACATTTTCTCCATCCCCCAGCACTGTGCAAGCATAAATAATAACTGTAAAGTTTTCTCTGTAGGGCTTTCTTTGGTTAGAGGTCCTCGGCAATCACACAATCTGATATTCACAGAGTGCAGGAGTAGAATTTGTGGATTAGAGTGATTTTTTAATATTAAAGCCTTTTGTGAATACAAATATAAAAGCGTATGTGCATACATATATCTACATTGGGGTTAGCATCTGCCCATGACATATACATGCTAGCTGGCATTTTGGGAAAAGCTGAATAATCTTTTCTTTTAAAATTAAAATAACATCTATCATTATGTACATACCCCAGCTCAACAGGCATCTGCTGGCAGATTCTGAAGATAGTGAATGCATGTAATCTCTGTCTCCTTCATAATACATTAATCTTTTAGGTATAATTTAATGACAGAGAATTGCTTGATTGCTGTTTCTCTCTATAGAATCCCTCAAGGATGTTAATCTGCAGTGTGATAATGAGCAAATATTTTTTAATGTCTGGTATTAGTGTTCCACAGGGTAATACCACAAGAGGTGATTTCCAATCTGCTGAATAATCAAAGTAGCCAGAAAAGTAGAATTCACTAAATAGCTACATTAAACAGTTTTTTGGGGTTTTTTTGGTTGTGTGTTGTTTTTTTTTTTCCCCCCTGAGCTAGAACTACTAGCTGTTGCACTTGCTTTCAAAGAGCAAATACTGTTAGTATGTGTATTTGTCATACAGAATAGCTGTGAATGACTGCACTGGAACCAGAGAACACTTGCTACTAGATTGGATAAAGCCTTAGAAAGCACTGATTCACTACCAGCATAGACTAGACCATATAATGGTGCATCTCAATCATCCACCACAAAGAATCACAGGGAACCAGGAGAGTTACAGGATCTTATGACATCAAATAAGCATGTCTTCTCTAAGTCACTCTTCCAGCATGACTAACTTACTGCCAAAACTGACTGAATGCCAGGTTTCTTTTAGCTGGAATAGAAAAATGTGTATCTAAAACCCTAAAGTAGTTTCTACTCAGAGAAATTGTGTTGCTGTCTCTGAAGTCCGTGTGATGAATTAGGGAAAATAATAATTAAAAAGCAGGTGTTTTAAATAGCAATCTATCACTCCCTGTAACAACTGTACAGTACTTGGGTTGCTAGTTATATTTTAGCAACTGCCCATGCTGTTTAAGCACAGTCTGTTCTGACGGCTATGATAACAAATTGTTCCAATGGGCCATGGAGCTAATAAAACCCCATTTCCAGCACACTTTGTCCTTTGTCCCCAACACCTACAGTAACTTCAGCTTGTGCCCCAAATCCTAGGGCACACTCACAACGGGACACACAATCTTACTTTGTCTGGGTGCACAGGGCTCAGCCAGCCACGGACCTGTAGTTGCTACTGGCTCATGAAACCTGTGAAAATTGCATATGTTTGAGCTTCCTTCTTGCTTTTTTACATTTGATTGAAACTGGCCTGTGGGTCCATAAATCAGTGGGGAATAAGATCACAGAATAGCTGATTTCCTTGGAAATCAGACTAACATTAGCCCCATAAAGTTCTCGCCTATTTTATGTCTCAGTGATGCCATATTCCTCATCCATAGTTTTGAAGTAAAAAGACTGAGTTCTCAAATATGTTTTCTCCTGCATTTGTATGTCTTTACAACACAGATGTGAACTCTGTTCTGCTTAATCTGATTCCAGCTTGATCAAAGATCTGACCTTATATAAGTTGTTTATCCACAAATTCAGAGACTTCATCAAGGTGTTTAAGTATGTGTTTGTATTAAGCAGCTGAGTAGCCCTGCTGACTCCAGTTGTACATACTTAAGGACCTTGATGAGGAAGTTTCTGAATATGTGGATAAAGATCTGGTGCTTTCCCAAAGTGAATGAAGGGATGAGCTGAGAAATAGAAAAAATAAAAACAAAGGGAAAAAAAAAAAAGAGCTGGGTGTACTGAAAAGAGGAATTTTGCAGTGAAGGTAGCTGGGAATAATTAGTGTTAGCTCATTAGCTGAGCTCAGATGGACTCTGAGGGCTTTGGCAAAAATGTGGAGGCAAGTTAAGATCAGATGGCTGAAATCGCTAGTGCCCCTCATCAACTACCCTGTGCCTTTGATGCCCTGAGTTAAGGCAATCCGATCCACCTGTGAATCAGCTCCAGCACCAATTAACTTTTCGTCCAAGAATATTAAGACGAATCTAAATCAAGGACAGAAGCAGTAATAGGAACATCAGAATGATTCAAACTGGGAGTGAGCTTTATTTTCTATTTCATAACAGATGATTGCCACTCATAGTCTAGGATAGATTGTACTTTGACTGCTAAACATATAATCTCATTGCCTTTTGATTAAGTGCCTTGCAAACTTCACTGTCTTCGGTGGGGCTTCATTTCTGAAACTAACGGCAACATTAATCTCAGAGGGATGATTCGCAGAGCAAGATACTACTCAGCATGAACAAGGTTGTGCATTAAGGGAAAGCTGGTCCTACAGGCTTAGCTCCCTCTGTGATTAATCATCTGCCTCCCAGCTGCTGCTCTGATTTTTTTTTAATACACTCCAAATGCAAACAAAGGCACAAATATACCTGGAACCAAAACTAGCTCACAGCTTTCAAAGTTGTTTTTCAAACACAAAACCAGACACAATTCTTAAATAGAGATATTCCTACTGTTATTTGCCTCAGTATCACTCAATCCTTGCCCTGTTAGTTAGATAACCAACTCATAGGCCAAATTAATTCCTTTATCACATAGGTAATAGGCTGTTTCACTCACCTCAGTGGACCTTGTCAGTGCAGCACTTATACATCTGCAATTAGAATTAAAAAAGACTTAGGTAAATGAAACATGATATACTACTCCATTACAAATTTTCACTCCTATTTTCTCTTACAGTCACAAGACATGTTAGCAGAAAACCTTATGGATATTTTCAGGTAAAAGATTCTAGAAGTGTTTACTGGAAATCATTCTGGGACTAAACTGAAGTATGGAGGGGAAGCCAGATGTAGCCAGAAATGTGACCATCGCTTGAGGCTAAGAAGTAGGAAACAAAGAAAAACATATTGCGAGATCTCGCAACAGGAGAAGTTAGCGGTGAGGTCTCAGAGGGAGACCTACTGCTCAACATATTCATAAATGACCTGGAAAGGGAGATGAATAATGAGGTTAGAGAATTTGTGGATGCTACCAAATTATTCAGGTTTATTAAAACAAAAGATTGCAAAGTTGTGGAAAGATGTCATGATGGTTTTGGATGAATAATTTACAGCATATTAAATTACCAGTGACCCAGAGAAAAGGAATGATTACTCTGAGTTTCTTCTCATGTAAGAACTCTGGAGCATCAGGTGAAGCAATTGGGAGGCAGGTTTTCAACACACAGATAGATTTACTTTCCTTTATATGCCATGCAATTTGATTTTTAAACTCTCTGTCTCAGGTGTTTTGGAGACTAAAAATACAAATGGTTCAAAAAGCACTTAGCCATGCGGCTAGACATTGAGAAAAACCCATCAAGAGTTATTAAACATCAAAATAAGGATATAAAAATAGCTAGCTCTAGGGAATTGCTCCCACAGCAGAAGACACTCCCCAAAATCCAGAAGAGTTGAAGTCTAAAAGAGAGAAGAAACCATTTTTTAGGAAGAAGAAAGGAGCTTGCTTTTTTTTTTCACAAATTATTCTTCTTTCTCCTGCCAGTTCCAGGTCCAAGCTGAACCTCCATTACTGATAAAGCCCCAGTCCTTTCCTCATGGTTGTTCTAACCAGGGAGATGTTAGTCTGCTATTGGGACCTGGCTGCATCCCCTTATGGCCTGTTGTGGGCCGAATTTCTTAGCATCCTCACAACTGAAATAGCCATAGCAAATGTCATTGGATGGTGAGAGGAGACTCTTGTTACCATTAGTCTCAATGTGATGATAGTCCAACTGACAGCCAAGCCAGAGGAGCTACAGCAAAGAGGCGTTTTACGCCTGCATGCAGAGAACCGTTAGCCCCGTCTCCGCATTGATCCCTGCATGAACACCTGTTGAATACAGAATTTGCCATGCTGAATGAATCTGTCCAAACTCCATGTTTGGGGAGTACGGCTAATTAATATTCATGTGTTGCAAGGACAAAAACTTTTCTTTCATCCACAAAACACTAAAAGTTCCTGATAAATTTTCCAGCCCAGGCTTCAGGTATTTTGTATCAGAGGTGCCAACAAGAATGAAATGAGCCTGCCCTTCACTATACTCTGCAAAGCAAGCATTGTTCAAGTCAGCATTCATAGCAACTTCCTCAACATAATTTAGCTAGATGAGGGGCTCTTAGTTGTGCAAGGATGTGTTTTATGCCCTGTCTTTCTAGACAAGATAGTAATCCCTTTTGTAGGGAGCATCACACACCATTTGTTAAATACTCTAGCAAACAGTTTTGCAAAAGGTCACTGTCATAGGCTTTCTAAGTCTAGAGAAACTTCTCTGCTCACAAAGTTGCTTCTGCCAGGTGTGATAAGGCAGTGACCCTCAGACCCAGTAGCATCCCTAGTACTGTGGGGCCAAGTTCTGTACCTTTCGTACTTTTGACACTTGTTGGGGAACACTGATTTGATACTCCTCTTTCTCATCTGCTGGGTAAAGCTTCTCCCAAGTCTGCCAACAAGCAGCAGTGCAGCATCCTTAGTCACTACCTCACTCGTCAAAGTGATCTGGAGAATGGGAGGACCCTGAAATCAAGTCCCTTTTCTGTTTAGGCGTTCCCTAGACCCTGCCTATGGAGAGGGGGACTTTGAGTAAACTGCTCCAGGGACTTTCAGTATCTTGACTGGCATTCTTCCATTTTCCCCCTCTTAGTCCAACATTATTGTGAGTGAGGAAAGAAAAATATAATACCGTAGATGTAAACTTCCGTTTCCGAAAGTTCCTTTAGGAATGTTAAAGAGTTGAGTCAATTCCTGCATTCAGTCAGGCTTCGGTACTTAGTGAATATGGTGTTGGTCCAGAGAACAAAGAATAAATTCATCAGCCTACCACGGGAGGATGTTAACTTGGATCTGTTTGTTCAGCCAGGCAGATGAACCCATGTTTCCCACATCTTTATGGAATAATAGCCCCGCAGTAGCCGGTGAGCAGAAGCTTCCTTGCAGAAAGCTTTTGTAAAAAGGATTGTTTATTTTAGTTTTTAAGGAAAAAAAAGTGTGGGGACTCTTAGCCCTTCAGAGAACACTATGGGAAAGGAGGTGTTTTTCCTTGTACCAGAGAAAACTGCCTAAATCCAGAAGGGCGGGGCTGAAAATGCAAGTCGTCTCTGCAGGATTTCTCATTGTGACTCTCCACTCACTATTACCTGATTTTCCTGTCATCCTATGACAGGATCCCTAGCTGGATCCCTAGAGGTCATCTTGGACTGTGGTTCCTATAATAGAGTAAATTATAGATTTTATTACTCATGTACAGCAGAAATGTTTGTTTTATATATATTACTTGCATAAAAAACAGAAAAAACAAAACAGAACAAAAACCAAACCCAAATAAGAGAGGCTCTTGGAGACTTACTTTTAGCTAAAATAGGCAGGTTTAGATATGATTTAAGAGTCTTATTAGCATTCAGTGGAGAAACCAAAGAATTTCCAAAGTATGTCTATATTTTTTCTTGGATGTGCTTCAAAGACAAAGGATAGCCTATAGAAGAAAAGCTGAAAATGCAAGGTAGAGAGCTGCTCTTGCAGTCCTTTGTGAAAGGGCAAATATTTTGTGTAATAGGGAGGCCAATAATACAGTATGTTCTTTATTGTGATGTTAAGTCTTATAAGAAATACTGAGTTTATTTTTGGTAATCACTGAATTCGGTTCATTTTTGTTAATCTGTAGTGGAAGTGTTTAAAAAAAAACCCCAAAGTGTGATATAACACTAAAATTGGTCACTGAGTTTGGTGTGTAAGAAGAAATCCAGTTAAATAATACACAAAGTTTGAAGTGTGCAACCAAGAAAATCTACACTCTGTTTATGCTGCAGTGACATCCCTCAGGCTCAGTGTTACAAGTATTGCAGGTGGCTAGAGACAGGCTGCTCCTCTTTTCCTTCTCAGGAAGCTTTTTTTATTGTGTATATGGTTATCCGGTTTATGATAAGACTTTTGTAACCTCTGCTGAAGCCTGGAGTTGTTGATTTTGATGGACTGCTACTCTTAAGATGCTACATGCTCTTTGTTTAATCACTGTGGTAAGCAGTTTTATCATTCAGCTCAATTGCTCTCTTAGCTTTAAAAAAATTGATTACAGGGTATGCAGTGACACAGCACTCTTTTTTAGACTTCAAAGCTGCACACAACCCCCGTCAAATATTTGGCTTCTTCTTTAACCTTTTCCTGCAAAAATATGCAATGAAAAAATGTATCGCATCCTGGGGCCCAATGGATTTAATGTGGATCCTGAACTGCAAAACTTCCAGAAGCTTCCTGTGGATTCTTAGCCCTTTTTGTGGTTAATTCTCATCCTTCGGGTATGTTTGATGAGCTGTGACACTCTACCATTGGTACAGTATGTGTACTTCTGCTGGCTTGCATTTCCAGTGCAAGGAGAGATGCGGGAATGCAACTTGGAGAGATGAGGGAACGTGGCAGACCCCAAATGCTGTGGGGTCTAGCAACGTGATGCCAAGGGATGGACTAGCTCAAACGCTGCACGAGTAGAAAGCGTGAGAAGCAACCAAGACAATGATTTCAGAACATCCTTGAGAGCATGGTGGCTTGCTGAAAGAGCTTGTAACTACAATGGGAAGATGAAATTCATTCAATCATTTGCTATTAATTATTCACTGAGCTCTCATCTCCACTTAATGGGAAATAGAACTAAACCTAGTGACCTTCGGAACAATTTCATTAATGCCTAGCTGCTTTGCAAAACGGTTTCAAACCTGATTTACTGAAGTAATATTCTCTGTTCTTGTTTAAAGAGCGTCTCTGAGGTCTGTTTTTAATAAAGGGTTACAGAGCTCTTGGAGATAAAACCGGAACTTGCGGTATGTGAAGACTTTCACGGGGAATATTTAGGGTAATTGTGTCACGTAGTTGTGTTTATAAAAGTTGTCAGTCGATTGCAGTGGTTTTCACTAGACTTTCACTTATGATCTTTCTTGGGAAAGATGAAAACCTGTCACCCTTAAGTAGGGATATTCCACACAATTCGAAGCTCCTCTTCGGGAAGTGTCTGCAGTCACAGTGGGTGCATTCCCCTGGCTTGCTTCCCAGACATTATGTACTAGATGTGTTTTGAAATAAATGTGCTCCACAAATTCAAACACAGGAGATCTCAAATTAATCTGGTACCTAACAAAACAACAAAAAGTAAAGGTGTATTCTTGCATTTCTATGGCAGAACTGTAAAGTTAAATAGACAATGCAAATTAAGACTCTTTGCAGGAACCAGCAAAATTGTAGATTGGGGGTATTATGCCTTGTTTAGGCCTGTCTGCTCTATATTAAACTTCAGTTTTATGCTGCTGTAAAGTGATTAAAATTAGCAGGATTAAACTGGTTTCAAAATATCACAATAAACATACATGTGAGACTCCAAACTGATTTTCAGGAGTAAAATTTCTGTACTGATACATATTTTTTCTGAAAGTGTACCAGTTAAATCTGCTTAACAATGACACTAAAGCTCAGCTAGAGGCCTTGCAGGCTGAATAATACCAACATGTTTATGAAACACGAAATACTTAACAAATGAGCCCACAGCACCACCGGAGATAAAAAGGTAAATAGTTCCCAAAGTATTATTAGAGCTTTTGTTTATGTGGCTGATGTTTCGCCACCATGTTTTCCAGTTACCATGGCAACTCTGCCCGACCGCCAGAGCCCTATAAGGCATTTTTACTGCTGCAAACACAAAACCTGCTCAGCTGGCTACAGGGATGCTGGCATACCGGGGCACGCTGTTGAAGAGCCCAGCCTGAATATCCCCCTAGGGATTAGTAACCAGAGAGTGGCACCAGTCATCCTTGCCTTGGCTGCGATTACGTCACCTCTCTTATGAAAAGGGAGTTATCCCTAAGATGTTTGGTTCAGGAAATCATAGAATCATAGAATCATAGAATCATTAAGGTTGGAAAAGACCTCTAAGATCGTCGAGTCCAACCATCAACCCAACACCACCATGCCCACTAAACCATGTCCCTAAGCGCCTCATCTACACGTCTTTTAAATACTTCCAGGGATGGTGACTCCACCACTTCCCTGGGCAGCCTGTTCTAAGGCCTGACCACTCTTTCAGTAAAGAAATTTTTCAGGAAAGAAAGGTTTCACTGCAGAGATAGAGAGGGAAAAATACTTTCTTAATCAAAAAGTCGTAACTTTCCTGAGCTTTTCCCCATTACAAATTCTTACAGTTTTAATAGTCAAACAGTGAATGGCTAGGTAAGAATAAAAAAGATATTAAGAAAAAAATAGCAGAAAAAATTTTTTCTCTGGCTACTTATGAAAGAGAGAATTATTTACCTGTAACTTTAGTAATGAAGTTGATTCAAATGTCAAAGGTCTGCTAGCAGAAGACCTCTGGTAGCCACCCTCCAAACAAATATTCTCCTCTGACTCGGTATCTTATGGATTGTGTTGATACTTAGAAACTTTTTGTTCTCCCTGGAAAAGCCTGTATCAGCTTGATTATACTCAAATGTGCATCTGAAAAGAAAGATTTTTCTCTCACCATTCCTTAATGAGTGAACTTAATTCTGAGGAAGGGTAAAAAAATGGTATCTATTAAGTGGCTACTTCTACAGGGACTTTAACAGCTCCAGATGTCTATGTCTCAGGAATGTCACGTTTTCATAGCTGGAGAGGAGCGCTTCTGATGGCATGGAGACTTTGAGAGTGCATTCTCTTTATAAAAGGCAGTGGTACTTCACATCACTAAAGCATAGAAATGTAAAGCTAGAGAAAATTTCAAGAGGCCATCCAGTACCCTTTGCATTGAAATAAGGTCAAGGACACCTACATCAACCTTAACAGAAGTTCATTTGATCAGCTGTAAAAAAAACCTTCAAGAGGAAATTCTACAGTCTACGTAACTTTTACTAAAACTTTACTGATTTGGGGTTTTTTTTTTGTGGCTAAACAAATCAAATTCTTCCATCCTTTCCCCATGATTCTTGAACCTGTTTTCACTTTACTTTTCTGAAGGACTCTCTGCAGCTTCTCTGCATTTCTCAGAAAGGGTGGTACAGTGAATAAATAGACATAGGCCTTGAATGGTGTTCATGTCTTTTTGTGCAAAGCTGCTGACCAGCCATTGCACAGCTACCCAGTTAATACATTTATTTTTAGCAAGTTGCAACTTGTTGATTTTGGACTCTACTGATCCTACCTCCAATTTATCCATATAATTTGAACTCTGATCCAATCCAGAGTGTTTGCAGCTCTTTTGAAAGCTGATGTCATTTACAGAATTTGAGAGTGTTTTTTATTCCATGATTCACGTCATTACTGAAAATATTAAATGGAAACAGATTTAGAAAACAATTGTTAGCAGATCTTGTTTGAGATTTCTCCCAATGATACTTACAGGCATGGAGTAGAGTAAATCCTTTTTTTAGCAATACATTACAACGTGCTGTGCTGGGACAGCTAGTCACAAGATGTCACTAGCAAATCAGGGCATTTCAGGGTCCCAAGGACATATGTGTGTATGGCTCTTTCTCCCTGAAATTCCTGTTAAAAGTACATTCAAAATGGGCCACCAGAACAGAGCAAATGCTCCTTTGCTGCGCACAGAGCACGTGCATGTAGCGGGAGCAGAAGGGGCCAAGCTCCCCTGGCCAGGTTTCCAAGGTGGCCACCCCTTGTATGCAAGAAAGAAACTGGACGCCTGAGCAACGCAACATGCATCCGCTAACATGGCCTACTTTCCTGCTTTTAGGTACTGCGCCATGGTAAACATTTATAGCTGCATCTACATTAGTGTTCTGGTTCAGATCAGCTGAGCTTTCCGTTTTGAAGTGGATCTCCTAATTGCCTCCCCTTACTGTGCTTTGGTGACACTTTGGAGTGACCTCAGAGCTCACAAACCAGGCTGCTTTCAGATGAAGATGAACTGGAAGCTGTGCTCCAGCAGTACGCCGGAGCAAGACACTCCAACTGCGAAAGGGCGCTTATTCCTTGGGCCAGACTAACATCAACCTAAAGGAAAAATTGTGGAAATGTTCAGACAACACCAAGAGCTGTTTACTGTAATCCTCAGCACTGTTGTAGCTCCTCAGCCTGTTTCTTGTAGTCGAGGGGAAATCCTACTGTATTTCATGGCTTTCTGCAGCAAATCGGATTGTCAAAGGGCAGACCGTTTCTCTGGTACAGAAAAAATAGAGTAGGGCATTCCAGCAGGTTATGAAAAAGCCTTTTTTCTGAATTGCCTGTCATAAGAAGGATGAGCTTATACAAGAAATCCCTAAATTGCATTTAGTCAAGTCATCCTCTTGTCACAGAATGGGAGCAAAGAGCAGCTAAAACCCAGAGTGAGTGAAAAGCTCAGAAGTACTTTGGTGGGCTACTGTTGAATCCACTGGATTGAGATTCTTGATCCTGAATAATTTGGGCACTCAGATCACTGAACTATGGGATTTTTTTTTTTTAGCAAGTAGTCTTTTATTTGTCATAAAATACAAAACTACAGAAGAAATGCCAATGCTTTATGAAGTATTTACACACACCCACAAAGATGGGATGTCAAAGCTAGCATGTAATAAGGATTTACATAATAAATAATGCATTAGTGGCTAGTCTATCAGCAGTTATGTATTAAACAGAGATTTCTCAAGCCAGTAGGAAGCTTTTTGAAAGCAAAGTTTTGAAAGAAATGGAGGGAAAAGCAAAATAAAATTGACCTAAAACAAGGTTACCTGTGCAGATCTCAAAGATATAATCCCCAAGAGCACAGCAAAAGCCTTGTTATTCTTGCAAAATAAGACTGATTTAAAGTGAAAGATTGACCAAGACTCAAGGAATTTGTGATTCTTTAGTACACATATAATACTAAGGAGGATTGCCATGTCATCCTGTGAACACTTGCAAGCATAAATCAACTTCAGTTTTTTTCAGGAAAGCTTTGCTATTTCCAGCCCACAGTCCCCATAACCAAAGAAATCAATTCATTTTCCTAAATTGAGTATGGCTTTCTTTTATAACTCTGTATATAGTCGATACTATTTTTTTTGTCAGAATCATTCTTTAAGAATCTTCTCTTTGTAGACCTTCATGACTGAAATATGTTTATACTAAAATAAGCACATGGTGATTGCCCCATGTGCCAACACACCCTGATCAACAGTGAGAGTTACTGCAAGGCTCTTACTTGATACCCATGTTATCCAACAGGATGAATGGCCATTTGACATAGGTGATCAACTCTATAAAGGTGGAAGAAGATTCAGAACAAAAGATTCTGTGCAGGATCTTGAATTTCACAGATTTGCTGTTCATGACATATAGATGATGTATACAGGATTGGCTATAAAATATGACACGTACAGGGGCTGGAATATCTTTCCAAATAGTTTGAGTTCTACAAGAACAGCTTTGTTGTTCCTGTTTTTGGTGATGTATTATAGTTAGCAACTGGCATGAGAACATAAGGAAGGCCACACAGGGCCGCTCCGGAGTTCTAGCTCTATATCCTGTTTCTAACTGTAGCCAAGAGCAGATGCTCAGAGAAGAGTATAAAAATGGAAAGTTTATAATATTTCCTCTTCTGTGCATTTTCCTGTTCTCTATATATCTTCAGCCCAAGGACATCTTGAGCTAAAGATGATATCTTTGTGTTTAATAGCTTTTATGCATTTTTCTTCCATAATTTTTCTTGTGGCTTTTTAAACTTTATGTAACCTTTTAGCATCTATAGAATCCTGTACCAATGAATTCCCTAGTTTAACCGTGTTTTGGGAAAGAAATACCACCTTCAGTTTGTTTTGGAACTGTCACCTGCTAGTTTAATTTAAAACCTCCCTTTACATATGTGTAAGACCTATATGTGGGGTGGCAATCAGATAAACAATCGGCAAACAGTCACTCCAGCTGCTCTTTGAAAATACTTTGAAACCTTGCTGAATCTCACTGACAGCTGAGTGCTTGAAGATGCTGTTGAAAAAGTGCATCTTGATTCTGTCAGCATATATATATAAAGGAGGCTTTACCTACCACTTAGGGAAAATGAGTCATGATGCAAGAGCAACATAGCTCTGGTTCTTCCTGAAACAGAGCTAAGACAAGGTTAAGGCAGCACAGAAAACTGACTACTAAAGGTACCAGGATTCAGATAGCCCAAAATTACAAGAGCTTAGACAAATGTCTTCTTGTGCATACTGGTGAGATTGTTTTCATCCCAATGTCTGCCCTTCTAATAGCAGTTTAAGTGGATCTATTACTTATTTAAGCTAGGTGGCTGAGAAAGTCAGCTTCCTTCTACTTCCCTGTTTCAGATGTGGCAATATCCAGGACAGAGAGGATATGGGCAGGTGTGGGGAGAAACGTCTTCAGCTCCCTCACTTTCATTCTCCAGTAGATATCTCTGAGTATCTTTGGAGACTGGAGTTAGAGGCTGACAAGAAATCTTGCACTGACAGGAATTCTTTAAGAGATTTCAGGAAAAACCCTGTTGCTCAACCTGTGTCCCCATTCCTGTGGTCTTGGTTATCCCTGGCTCTGCAGGCTTCAGGCCCAACAACACTTCTTATAGGGTTTGCTTGCAGTTTAACTCCAGCGATACCTAGTACTGATAGGTGCAGATGGCAGTTTCCACAGACAGTGGCTTGGTTGGTCTGCCGCACGACTTAGAGGAATGTCTGGTCCTACACAGAATAGATTTGAATGTGGGGAGCACATTGGTTAAACCTATTCTGACACTGATGATATGGTGGAAGATTAAGGGACATCCAGGAACATTCAGGCTGGGCACAGACTGATTAAGTTGCAGCTCTGAAGAGAAGATCCTGGATACCTTGGTAGATAGCAAGTTGAACATGAGTTGTCAGAGCACTCTTGTGATAACTGCATATGGGGCCGTATTGAGAAAGCACAGCCAGCAGATAAAAAGAAGTGATTATTCCTCTCTCTTCCTCACCGGTGAGGCCAGTTCTGGGTACCTCGATACAAGCAGATGTCAGCAAACTGGACAGAGTCCAGCTGAAGGACACTAAGGTGGTTGGGGAGAAGCTGAGGGAACTGGGTTCATTCAGCCAGGAAAAGGGAAGGCTAAGGGGGAATGTTGTTGCTGGGGCCAAACTCTTCTCAGAAACACACGGCAAAAGGACCAAAGCAGTGACTGTAAGTTGCAGCAAAGGAAATCCTGGCTAGGCGAAAGGGAAAAAAAATCCCTGTCAGAGCAGCTAAACATAGGAACAAGTGCTGTGGCAGATGCTGTGGGGTCTCAGTTCTTGGAGATTTTCAAAACTCAGCTGGACCTGATCCAACTTTGAAGCTAGCAATGCTTTGAACAGGGGGCTTGAATTGAAGGACCTCCAGAGGTCCCTTCCAATTTTAATATCTCTATGACTCTATGAATATGACTTCTTTGAAGTCACAATTTCTTCTTTTCACTGTATGGCCTGCAGTCAGGTTGCTCTATTAATATTTAAACAAATTAAATAAAAAGGCAATAGTCTTCATTCTTAACACCCAAGAATCCCACTGCAGTTAATGTAGCTGACAGGAAATTTCAGAATATTCTAAGTGAGGAATCCCAGACACCAATATAGAAGATTTTCCACATAAAAATGAAACTCTTTTTCTTTTAGCAAAATGTTTTATGGTCTTTTGTCCTTCAATATAAGATAATATATACTGTATATGTCAATATATATGACAAAGGAGAAAAATAGTCGCATGTATCACTCATGAACCAAAACCCAAATGGCTTACACATTTGCTCTGAGACTCCAGCCCAGTTTCATAATCAGATAAAGCCCTACCATCTCAAGGAGTTTTGCTTTTTCTTTTTTTCTTGTCAACCATTTTGAAGCATTTTTTTAATACAAAGATAAGAGAAAATAAGGTCTCCTCACAAGCAGTGCCCCTTCACTACTGCATTCCATTATGTGAAGCAACACAGTAGTCTATTGTAAAAATTACTTCTGTGTTGTCAAAGAGATGTTAGGAGTGTGACGTAATTCCTCAAATGTAGAAAGCTCAAGGAAAACCCTTGTCTTCCTGTTCCCAGTGCAAGTTAAAGGTATTATTGACTGTACAGGTATGAATACCTCCAAAAGTGTAGAGCAGACTGGCAGGCCTCCTAGCTTGGCAACGTACTGAATTCCTCATGCCATTAACATAAAGGATTTAAAACAGGATTTTGGTTAGAGAAATGTCCAGACAAAAATATTGTAAGAGGCTGTCAAGTGTATTACAATAGTGGTAATAGTACACAACTTTCAAATTAAGATATATTTTCTTTCGATTTCAAAGCCTGCAATTTCATCTTGGCATCAGATCCAAAATAATTCTCTCCTGCCTTTCTTATTCTTTCCAGAAATGGATCCTTCAAAAATTCTGTTTTTCAGTATGATTGAGGAATGGAGTTGGAAACTGCTAAATTATTCTGTTGCTCATGGTAGAAAACCCAGCTTTACCTTTCCTTTCTGTGTGAGCTTTACTGTGCTATCGGGAACATGCATTATTAAAAAGTTATTTGTCAGTGAAGCCAATGGAAATGAGTTTGAATTCTCATGAGGACTGTACCTGTTAAGCAATAAAGGCCTTTTCTATCTGGTCTTTTTGCACAGTAGCATCACATACTGAAACTAGTGAAAAGTGCTACTCACTCGTTTTTAACGTAGGAGAGTGCTGTCTGGCAGAGGTAACTGTGTACTTCATGCAAGGAGAGGCTCAGATCTACCCTCAGACGAAGGGCATTTATGAGCAAGGCACTCTGGAGCTTCTTATATAATAAGTCTGGATGCTTCAAAGAGTATTACTTCTGAACACCAGTGTACTGACCCACATCCAAACCTCCACAGTCTTTGGAGTGGCTGCTCAAGCTTCCATTTTTGCTTTGAATTCACATTTTCACCGAAGAAGCTCGGTTCATGTGAAAGAGCAAACTTTTCTTTCAACTCACATATTCCAGCTGAAGGAGCATGTTTTCTATCTGCTGGCTACGAAAAACACTGCCATGACAACATTTGAGAAGCGTGACCTTCCCTTCTCTTGCCAAGCATGCACAGTTCAATGAATATCTGAGTGTTCTTTAAAAATGGTGTCATTTTCCTGAAACATCCCTTAGCTGGTATTTAAGTGATTAACGGAGGTGGCTTGTTGCCTTAAACTGTTACCAAGAGATGGCAGACAATAACTGAAAAATACTGTAACTTTATTGGGTGGACTGATCAAAAAAGTCCCCAGAAGAAGAAAAGTCCGAGAGAAATTTCTGCATGAATTTTGAGAAGAAAGCTTGAGCTGTCATTAAAGGTTAGTTGTAGGAAACTTTAGCTGAGGCTTTTTTTCTCCTTGGTATAAGAGTTAATAAAGAAATAAATGCAGTCATAGATCTTACAGGATATCTTGTATAGCATATTGGTAAATTTAATATATTTTTTATTTTACACTGTAAAAACCATGTATGTATTAAAACACTGACAGTGATAGTACTCTTCATATTCTCTATATATTTGTAGTATTTGGTATATTAAAAGATAATTTATTGCAAACGCACATACATTTAGGCATGTAACTGAAACTTTAGCATCTTCATTGAATGCAAATATGAAATCTGTAACAGATTTTACAAAGTCAAATGTCATAAAACTCAGGGTTCAGGTTTAGTTTCGAGTTTGACATCTTTAAGTTGGTAATTTAGCATTATCACATTTAACTTAGCATATCTTTATGTTTTGTAAGTGTTTTTGCATTTTTCCATTGTTTCGGCTTATAAAAAAAAGAGAAAATTATTTACATGATCTAGAAGCACTTTGCTTGATATTTGATCAACCCTGATCATGTTCACCAAGAAATGCAATGCAAGCAGGAAATTACTACTTTTAATCTCTCTTTGACAGCTTGTATATCAAAATACTGACACTTAGGATTGTGACTGATCACTAGCTTAGCATAAGCTTAGTTGACTTCAGTGCTGAATTTGGCTGAATATTTATACCAATCAAAGAGCAATTTTTCTGATCAGTTTAACTTTCCTAGATGTCAGTTCATCTCTATGTCCCAATAAAATGTGACCTGTGGAGTCACGTCCATCAGAAACATATAATAGATTGGCATTTTTTTAACATCTGACATTTTTAAGCTCCAACTGCCTGGTAGTACTCAATAATATGAAGTGACAAAAACAATGTCTACATATATGCCGGTTAATAGGTTTTGTAGCATTCACAACAGGAAGGTTTATCAGTGGTTCTCCAGTTACCTTCTTTGAATACAATATATCTGCAGTGTGACTGAAAGCCAGATTGGCTTCTTGATCTGATACAGAGCAGAAAAAATTTAAGATTTTAACTTGGTGAACAAGAAGCCATCCCCTTCCACCAAGTAATGTTTCTTGGTACTGTACATAGTTTAAATTTAGCTTAAAATCAAATTATCTTTCACCAGTGTGAACCTCTGCCAACATTCTTCCTTTTCCAACCTTTTTTCCTCAATCTTCTCCTCTGCAGACTGAAAATCTCACATCCTGCTTTCTGGCAGTAAAGATATTGAATGTCTGTCTTTAGCATGGCTAAAGTTCTGCACGCTGTAGCAGATCGTTTAATCATAACAGATTAGATACTGTGCAAATGTTGGCTAATCAGCAATGGGAGAAATTACAGATATTTCTGACCAAAAGGTAGACTAATTGGCTTAAGGAAAGAAATACAATGCAGTACTAATGCAGATATCTATATCTACATAACAGTAGATAGGCGGATGGATGGTTGGATGGATGGTTGAACGGATGGCGGAATGGATGGATGGACATGTGTCACCCAAGCGAAGTAAAGCCATCCACACTGCAAATGCCATTTCATCCTACCTATTATACAGTAACACTATTACTCCCTCTACAATGGCTGTGATACATGAAAGCAAGTGATTGTAAGTAGGATTACTGGAAGAGAGCATTAAATGGTGTATTGCAGAGCTGAATGTAAAAAGGATTTATTCTACATACAGGTTGTTCTTCTTTCTACTAAAATCAGACATAGTGCTAATTAAAAAAAAGTAGTTGCAGACAGATTGTTTGTTAACAAAATAAATAGCCAGGGAATAAGGACAGCAGGAACAAAGAGATAACAGAAAACCCACTGCAAAAGGTGACACAGAACATGCACCTTCTGTCCCTTCTGTTCTCCCTCTAATTAAAAACAGAAGCAGGAAACAAATTAAATGTACCAAGCCTCTGCTACGTGCAATTCTCAGACCAGACAAGGCATGCATACCTTCTGCAAAAAAGTACACGTGATAGGTGGCATCTGATGAGACTTTAAGCCCTTTTTCATCCCATTGCTATAGGACTGTGGGGCAATGCAGTACTGAACTTATTTGCTTGGTTTGCTCCCTGTTTTGCTCCCGGCCCTGATTTCCACCAGCCTATATTTATATACGTCAGACTTTGCCTGTAGGCACCAAGGTGCTATAGAGGTGGGAGAAATCTGACAAAAAATAGGTGATTATTTGCTCTAGGGTCTCTTCTCCCTGCCTGCAGTATTGAACAGGAGACAGTCCACACCAGTTAATTCGTAGAGCAGGCCCCACTCCTTGGCACCAAAACCAGGTCCCCTTACCATTATAGATGTACAGAAATGCATCCAAATCACTTTGTACCCAGCACGGTCTCCTGTTCTAAGAATTTCCAGCACACATAGACCTAGCATGAGAATAAAGTGACTAATGTGTTTTAAACATACAATTTTTTACCGTCTTTGAATTTTTGGACTCTGAGGATGGGGTCCATCTCACCTACTCGTAAATGGAGGAAAATACACAGCTCCAGAATATGATTCACGTGATGCCTGTTAGAAAACTCTCAGGACACGCTGAATCACCTTCTAAAAGCACGCATAGAAATATTGTCTGGATAGTCTGAGATGACTAGCTGAGAATTTGCTCTCTAAGTTTTGGATACCTAAATTGGGGCAGATGAATCAGAATAACATTATATTGGGAGATCCTAGAATTTGCACTTTCATATATTTTCTTTCCTTTTTTTTAAAGTAGAAGTTGCTAATTCAATATATGTTAGTGCCAATTCCTTTCTGAAGATCATATTCTGAAAGCAGACACATGGACCCATATTGAAGTTATTTTCTGTCCTTTCTGCAATGTATATGGGAACTAAACATGTCCTAAGTGATCTACATTTGTATTTATTTCTGAAAAGATCACCTGACAATGAAGGGGCAACAACAGCAAGGTTAAGGTGCCTCCAGATTTGGCAAAATTATATAAATGCACAAAAAGGTAGAAAAGTCATTTGGGGATATAATGCCAAAAATGGGAATTTGAGGGGGAAAAATTCTTTTAAATCTGAAGTCTGATTTGTAGTTATCTTTTAAGAAATCTGAAAAAAGTTCTGTTTGTAATAAATGACTGTCATAATTCCCATCTTGTCCAACATGACACTGGCTGAACAGGAGACCTGGAGCTGGAAACATGAGCTCCTGCACCTCAGACTACACCCCGCTTTTGGCTGGAAGAAGGTGTTGTTGCCCCTTTGGCTGTTGATGCTTTGGTAAACTCTGCACCAATGAGGACCTTTAATGTACACATATTCTAGGTTACATGAACAGTCATCATTAGTGTTATTAGAAGTTAATTTTCCATCATACACAAGAACATTAAAATCTATGTTACTTGCTCATAGTTAGAGATTCTATTTATCTTCCTAGGGTTTCCCAGACAGAAGTGCATCCACGTGCCCTGAACCATCCGTGCCCTTCTGCAGAGCACTATGATACACACACACGCACACAAAATTTTCTCCTGCTCTCTAGTGAGATCAGAAGATGAAATCCTTAATCCTTAAATATTAAATGCTCCTCTGTTGTTTTGACTGAATCTTAGCTTTAAAATGTTAGCACCTTTTAAAGAGTAAAAGCTGAGATTTCTCTTCAGTTTTCACCCAGACCAATTCCAGCTAAGTTCCAGGAAAAAGGTATATCACAAAATGAAAAGCATAAAGCTTTGGTAGATCCTGAAGGATAGATTTTGTCAGATCTTGTGCAGGTACAAGAGCCTGTATTATATTATATATTAGAGCAGACCATGTTAGGGCGAGGCAAAGCTGCAGCTCTGGCTTTTCAGTACGAAGTGGAACTAGCTGCCTCTCTGCTTCCACAAGGTACAGGTATCAAACCCAACGAGGGGAGGAGAGCAGACCTCTGAAGAGGAAGACTGTTGAAAGCAGTTGTCTGACACTAGTGAGGAAGTTACACCACACCTTTCAGCAATGTGCAGAAGCAAGCTCATTTCCTCGCATGCCTGGAGAACCCTCTCTGCAGTTGCAGGAGCCCCTTACTACAAGCCAGGCATTTATAGCATAATTGAATCATAGGCTAAAGACCTTACTACGTAGCCTGCAATACTGTAGACTTTAGACTTATGGAGCATGTTAATCCATAGAGTATTTCCTCTCTGACTTTCCAGATGTTCTTCCAAATTGCAAATGCAATAGAGTGCAAAACACATTGTTCTCTGAATGTCTACAGTCATGATAATCTTGTCATCTAGTGGTGTGTGTATCTTTCTCGATCAATTGAAGTGTAACAAACAATTCATGGGTTGGCCACTATCATTATCACTGTGCCACTGATGTAGTCTTTGCATTCTGGAAAGGAGAAGCTGTTGCGCTGTAAGAACAGTGAAAAAAGAAACCTCATCTGCAGGAAAGTGTTAATGTCCAGGATGCACACGGAAGCTCTGGGACCAATCCAAAGAGCTGGAGAAACTACAAGTTGTAGAAAACTCAGTGTGCCTGGCATGCGTATTGAGGAAGTACCTCTGTCCTTGGTTAAATACTGAATAAAATATGAAGCCAGAGGCACTCACAGTTTGAAAGTTAATAAGTTCATAGCCTTACAACGTGTGGTAGCTTCCATTTTTTACTGTGCAGTTTTCAGGCTTCTCTCAGGGATGTTGTTGCACATCAGAAAAGTACTAAGAGTCTAAGTCCTCAGGTATTTCATTCTGTTGTGGTACGGGTTATTATCAGTCTTCAGAATTTTTGGCCCAGGTAATAATTTGAAGGGGTTGCACAGCAAGAAATATGCTAGACGTACTGCTGTCTGGGAGCACTCAGTTTTGGGTAAGAAAGGGAAAGATACAGAAACTTTCAGTATACACTGGAAGCTAATCCTCAATAGATTATTTTTGCATTAAAAAAAAAAAAAGAAACTTTACAGCTGCAAAAATAATCTTGTAGGAATATTTGGGGATCAGGACTGGGAGGATTTGCAGAACAGTGGACTGGAAGTTTATGAAAGTCCTCAATCCCCTTTCAAGAGCACTGTTCACTGCACTGCGTAAATGACTTTCGTGATTTGATGAGACCAAATTATATATGTATTTAAATAAAAAGAGGTTATATATGTCTCCTTACGGCACAGGGTTGTAGTCCTGGCACTGGACTCTGGGATGAGAGTGTGTACCCAAGTCCATACAGTTGCTGAGCTCTTCCATTCAGACTGTGTTATGTCTGCCCCAAATATTGCCTTCTGGGGTGGTTTTTTTGGAGTTCAGCTCTTGGGATTCAGAGGATCCCCTTTTCGGTGCTAAGCTAGAACTTTGAAAAAGAGATTCCATAAAGTACAAATAATCATTTTTCTATTGCTGTTTTTCTCTTTGTACAGAGTCCTCTGTATCTCAGTTTCTCGAGCTGCCTAAACCCAACCTGATACAGATTCTGGAGTGTCAGTTTAAAAGTACACTTTCCTAACTACTTTTTCCGTGCTAACAATTGATTCCCTACATTATTTTTCTTTTTCTCCTGCAGCAGGTGTCATCTTACAAAAGTCTCTGCAGCAGTTAATGAAAAAGTGGAATATTCTGGGAGTTGTAGTCTTTCAAACAGAGCTTCGCAAGGACATACCTGTATTGGAACACTACAGCTCCCTGAACTTCCTCGCATCACTGCCTATGAAACGTCCTGCAACATGTCTATTTTGGGGGGTGGTACTCATGGACTTCCAGCACTGCAAATCACACAGCACCTCGCCCCTGTGTATGGGGCAATTGGGAGCCGGAGTGGACACCTGTGAACCAGTGCATGCTTAGGGTGGGGAACGAATAAAGAAGTCTGGTATGAGGCGACATTGTCATTTGAAGTATTTCACTTTAGAAAAATGTTCAGCCCACTTTGTGCCTTTACCACAGAGTTCTGCAGGAGCCCCGCCACTTGGATACTCTGCAGACACCTACATTTTGGTTGAAACATGTTGCACTTAGCTGCTTTTAGAGTTTTCTTTGATCTAAATGGCTTCCAGCGCTGGCTGTTTTCTTCACCTCCTCTGGCCCGTGCCCTGGGAACAGGTTGTCTGTCTGCAGTCTCTGAATAGAAGAAAGACTCCGGGGCCACTGCTGCACTCCCATCCCCATCTCCTCTGTTGCTCAGAAACTTTCTCACCCTCTGAGAACTATTTTTCGTTTTCTTTTTTTTTATAGCTGAACTCTCCATGCTAGTTCATTCAGACAGACACAGGCTTCAGAGGAATTACAAAAGCAATCACTCTACCTAGATGGAGATACATAGAGATCTAAACAAAAATATTAAAAACTTGGACATATTTCTTACCTCTGTTTCTTTTGGCAATTCCTTGGCCTTGTCTCCAACTTGCCTAAAGAGCTCAGATTTAATCAGACCCACATTATTCCTGATTTGAGAACTTAGGAACAAGTTATATATTCCCTGACAGCATATGGCTGGCTCCAGATGTAGACTATATTCATTGACAGAGCAACTGGAGAGCTTTACTAGAATTTTTGAAGTTATTGTAAAACGAGAGTCTCCCAAACATCATGCTCATCAATTTGTAAACCTGTGCTGGAACTCCTACAGCAGCAGCTGTGCTTGTGCTGTGAGCATTGTTGGTTTCTGCTGCTGAGCAGGTGGTGTTAGAATAGCCTCTTTCACTGCTTTTTTGCATTCATGATTCTAGCTGGAGACCAGAAGGTGGGAAAAAGCATAAAACTGTAAAATAAAGCGATAGAGATAATGATACCTTCTTTCTCCCCGAGGGTTCAATTTTAGTTTAACTTCTGAGCAATTGTTTTGGGAAATCTTATTTTAGCTAGCCAACCTGATTCTCCATCTAAGTCACAGTTTTGGTTTATCTGTACTAACACAAACTTTCAGTGGCTCTGCTGTAGAAGATCTCATTTTTCAAATATTAATTCAGACTATTACATCATTTAAATTCCATTGAATGACTATACGCATGCATTTATATAAGCACCTAAATATTTGGAAGAAAAATTGGATTTTAATTTGCAAAATAAGTGTACAAACCCTGAGGAAACAGGGAGGAGAAATGGATGCTGAAGGAATCAGCTTCCAGAGACATCACTCACTTCATAAGAAGGAATTTCAATTAATCAAAAAATGTTAGGAAATACATGAGAAAAGTACATACTATTCAAGTTAATGACTAGTTTTATGCTTTACAGTCTTTGCCTTACATGCACAAATAAATTCCATAAATATCCAATACTTAGATCTGGCAGAAGATGTATTTATAATTAACGTCTTGTTGGACTGAGTGATGCTTATTTGCAGATTTCACTAAAAAATAGCATGTTTAACACATTCCTAAAGAATGCCAAGAAATTCATGTGAGGTAAATATGTAACTGTATCTTGGCTGCTTTAAGGAAACTCCAAATGCAAAGTGTTCTTGGATGCTCCTTTTACCAGAGGAAATATACTTTCTGATTTTGAATATATGCTAGCTACCACCTGGTCCTTGGTGAAAAAAGGCAAATGGATTTTTCTGAGGTGCAGTCATGCAAAGAAAAACAAACAAACAAACAAAAAACCAGGGAAAAGATAGTAGTAGAATTTTTTTTTTTAGATAATACATTCCTGCAGAGGACAAAGAAGTTTTATCATCTTTATTTTAAAATCATTTTCTAATGTTATGTGGCTTACTATTCTTCAAAAAGCCACAGTCTTTGTTATTATAATCCCCACCAACAAATAAAAAAGAACAGATGCATTTTGTCTTCAATCAAAATGTAATTCTTTTAAAGTCTTCTGCAATAAGGAACACTTGCATGAGCCCAGATGCTTTTGAACATGAATATACATGTTAAATTCAAGATTATTCATTCAATTAATTAATTCAATTAATTCAATTATTTATTCTATTAATTTACTCAATTATAGTTAATTAGTTGTTGTTTACTTTAAAAGATTCAAGACGTCCTTGAGCAATTCATGGACCAATACACCAATGTAATTAACCACAGGCTGTACTAGAAATACAGTGAAAATTTTTCATCTGCTGCTTACAGTGGATGGAGGTGCTGGTCCTTAATGGGCTGTAACAGACCTCTTTGGAGAGCGCTGCTATCACTCTGTACTGCTTGCTGTCTAAACACACAGGGAGCGAGGAAATGCATAATCATAATAACAGCCCTTCCTTCCATTGTAGGGCAATACTGAACAATGAAAAATTAATGCCGCGATTCAAACAGTCAAGATACTCCAGGCTAGATCTTCTCAATCTGTCCTTGGTCCTAACCAAGGGAGCTGTTTCCAAGGTCAAACGTTGCTCATCAGGAACAGTGTTGGGTAGTGGTCAGTGTTCCAGGAGCGCCAGGCTCCAAATTTGTCCTGATCCACACCTATGTGACGTGGAGTTCAGGACCAATTTTAGCTATTACAGTGAAGGAAGTCATATGTTTACCCAGTAAAATTCAGTGTTAACCCAGAGACATTAATTAGACTGTGTAAATATTACCACACATTACGCAACTGGTATCAGTAACATCCTCTGAGTCTGCTGCTGTCCTTTAAGGTACCCTGGATTTATACAGCAAATTTGCCCCAGTGTTTGTGTCAATAATACAGCATTTATTTGCATTCATCAAATTTTTGGATAGTACAGCAAGAAAAACATCAGTAAGTGCTATTAGCTGTTTGGGCAGCAGACCAGGAAAATGGATATCCCTCAACAAAATTAGCTTAAAGCATTTGTTAGGAGATCTAGAATCACAAACTAAGGGTAAAGCAAGATATTAGCTGTTGAATTAAAGACTCACATTGGCCTTCTGAAGTTATAGAGTGGGGATTTTTTTGTTTGTTTTTGACTACATAACTGAAGAACTGGACACATGATGATTAAAGTAAAAGAGGTTCCCTACATTTCAACATGGCTTTTACTTTTAAAAATAATTCATTAATGTATTTTCATTTTTATCAGTATGCTACTTGTAATAGTTGATGAATCCTTTGTGCTAATGTACATAAAAGAAAACTTTTACTTGGGCAAAACTAACTGCATACCGTTTTTTTGTACATAGCCATCTCAGCATTGCTTTTTCTTTCTGTCTGGATGCCTGAAAATCAACTAAGTGAGAAATCTAATGCCTTGCATGCTACCTTTCCTGTTTGCATGTGCATCAACATTAAGCTTTTGTTGTTATATAAACAGTATTTGAATATAAAGAGGTTATTCATGTTGGTATTTCTGGGAAGCAAACAGATTTTGTTAGACAGATAATGGAAGAAAATCTTTTGAAGTAAATCTCCAAACCTGTTTTGTGCTTTCTTTTGAAATGCCGATTAAATGTACTGGTTCATGTCATTAGGCTGAAAGTTTGCTGATAATCAAGAATGATTTATTAATCATAACACGTTAAAATATGTTAAGATGTTTTTCAAGTATTTATATAAATTTGCATAATTATTATTTATTCATATAAGTAAATTTGCAACTGATTATATGTAGGAAGCATTGTGAGCGTGATCAGTTCAGCGATACCTCTGATCAGCAATTCCACTGAGCTCTGTGTGGTGGGGATTCCTGCTGAAGCCGGTCTTTCCCTTTCCAAGGGAAAGTTCTAGCTTTAATTATTCCACAGCTGAAGCTTTACAAGTCTCTTCCACCTGAATTTTGTTTTGTGACCCAGACAAATGTGTTGCAAAGTCTTTTGGACTTCTGATTAACCTTGAGGTATTCCAAGGACCTCATCTGCTGAAAATCAGGTATATGCTGAAGTTTGTTTTTCCTGGGAACTGTACACATGCATATACTTTAGCATGTGAGCATTTGGGTTTTATCTTTATTTTTAATTAAATTTAGAACAAGTACTGATCAAAATTATTTGATTGAAAAGCAATCATGTTTACATGATTTCTTTTTTCTAAAAAGCTTTCAATGAATTCAAATTTTTTTTAAAAAAATCATTTCCCCAAATCTTTTAAGGGGTGTTTTTAATGTTTGCTTTGCATTAAAACTAAGAAACACCCTAAGCCTAAGAGTAGTTGCTGTGGAAATAATTATTAATTAATATTTCCTAAAAATAAGCAGCAATTTTCTACAGACTGTAGTAAGTATTCCTCATTTATTACAGTCTGTTCCTCCTGGAACTCCATAGGATGTTTGATCTCTCTAAAACCTGTGACATCAGCTAAAACTGTTCTTGTTAAATGTTTTGGTATAATTTTCTATGTAAAATTAAGCTTATTCAGAGAGATACTAAATGCCCTTTAATTTTTTTCTTCTAAACACAGTAGGCGTTTTGTATCTGTAGACAGTAGGAGATGTAGAAAATTATAGCATTGCTGTGTTTCAGGCAATTCCACTTGCCAAAACTACGGTTTTAATGTTGTTGTTGTAGTTGATGTATCATGCCGATAAGATAACAAAAGCAGACCAAAATGCTGATATTGTCCAAAAGAAGCAGAAAGCCAATCATTGGTATAGCCAGCGTTACTGGCAACTGTAAATTTAGGCCACAGCAATGTGATTTTGACTTCACGTTGATCTATGCAAAGTTATAATACCACAGAGAGCTCTAATTTGGTGATCTTGTAGGTAGGATATGAAAAACATAGAAGGTAGTAAAAACCTCCCGCACCAAGGCGTTGTGCATACACTCAGTGAGATGGTAACTGTGGGCAGCAGGGTCTGCCGGATGGCAGATTCAGCTCAAGGCAAGGGCATGAAGGGAGATGAGGGTATACGTCATCCTTCCTCTATTTCTGCCTTTACTTTTAGAGTCAAATCTCATTATGCCTCCTTAAGAAGATACACAGCAAACATTCAAAGACTTAAATTGCATTTTATTATCCCTTCATGAATATCAGATCTTGTACAGACCCTCTCGCTCTGCACTTCTCATGCCTTTAATATGATGCTGTTCCATGGCATAAAAATATAAACCTATAGCATTTACAAAGGTCAGGGTTTTTTTCAGACTCATAGCAGCACAGTTGAGAAAAGTCTTCTTAGCAGCATATCCTCCTTCAGGTTTTGAAACAATAGACTTATTTTCCCCCTCCCACATCAGGTCAGTGGTAAATAATCTACAATTCAGTGAAATGACTGATAGTCTTTCAAAGACCAGCCTGTATATGGGGAGGTGGAGGTTTCTTTAGTCATGGTTTGGGTTGGGGGTTTTTTGTATGTGTGAAAATATACTGTGTAAGGGGAGAAGGAAAGGGCATTGGTTTTAAATTGATTTTTAGTCTTACTGAAAGCTGTTCGGCTGACAACAGTGGAGAATTAAATTCTCTGCCAGCCATAGAAATAGTGTAATATGAGCAGTGGAGCCTCGTTATGCTGCCAAGTGTGTAACTTCCACCTTGGTCAGAAGGAAGAAGCCAAAAATCCAGCAGTGACAAAGAAGTCATTGGCCTCCCCACTGCCACCACTGCCCCCATAGCCCTGCAGTATCTGGCAGATAAAATAGCTGGGACTGTGCCAGCTGTGAGGATGCGGAAAGCAGTTGGGAAGGACTGATTCATGTCATGGACCATAGAATCATAGAATCATGGAATCACAGAATGGTTTGGGTTGGAAGGGACCTTAAAGATCATCTAGTTCCAAGCCCTCCATCATGGGCAGGGACACCTTCCACTAGACCAGGTTGCTCAAAGCCACATCCAACCTGGCCTTGAACACTTCTAGGCATGGGGCATCCACAACTTCTCTGGGCAACCTGTGCCAGTGCCTCACTCCACCCTCATAGTGAAGAATTTCTTCCTTACATCTAATCTAAGTCTACCCTCTTTCAGTTTAAAGCCATTAC
>NW_009222854.1:2528-2891 GCF_000690835.1 Fulmarus glacialis | reverse complement strand
CCGCCCGCGCCGCCCTGCCCTGGGCCAGCGCCAGCCCTTCACGGGGAACAAGGCGCCTTTGTGGAGCCCCCGGCTCCCCCCCGGCTCCTCGCATGCAAAATTCGGGCCGCGTCCCCACCACGGGTGGCAGGTCCAGGGTGCGTTAATGGGCCTCGTTAAGCAGCATGGATATATTTCCCTAATTAATCCCAGAGCTCACCCGAGGAGGTTGCGGTTGGGATTTTTTCCCCTCGTGACTCAGCAGCGGGGGGTTTGGGGTGACGGAGCAGGAGGGTGACCCGCCGGGGAATTGGGGACGGTTTTGTTGCGACATGCTGGCTGCAGAAAAGAACCCCTTCCCCTTTCGGGTTTTGGAGCAAATGG
>NW_009222854.1:1334-2401 GCF_000690835.1 Fulmarus glacialis | reverse complement strand
CAAAATCCTGGAAATATCCTGCTCCTGCTTGGCCTCAGCTGCATTCCCCCCCCCGCCCCCGACCTGAGACGTTTCAGTTCAGCTGGAAAAAAACCCACCCGTGTTCCTCCCCAGCCTGTCCCTCGGGCGCTGCGTGATCCCGGTCCTCTTCCCAGCGGGATTTGGGGGGGCTTTTCCCTTCCACACATGAAAAAGCACCAACTCCCCCATCCCGACCTCTTAGGGATGTAACGGGAAACAGGAGAGGGATGGCCGGGTCCTGCGACACCCCTGGGGACCGGGGGGGACCCCGCGGAGCCAGCCCCGTGCCAGCCCCCTCCTGCCTTCGCTGCCGCGCGTCTAAGCGGCTTCATTCCTTTCTCGGGCGTTATTTTAACAGGCTTTTGGCGTCGCTGGGAGAGGATTTGTCCGGATCGCTCCGTGCTCGGCGTCGGGCAACGCGTCGCCGGTGCCGGCTGGGAATGGGGCCACATCCGCGCCCAGCTCGGGGCTGGCGTGGTTTGGAGAGAGGCGTCCATCGCCCTCCGCCTGCACCCCAAACTGGGCTTCACCCCGCGCTGGTGCCGATGGCGGGGGGTGTGACATGTCCGCTTTGTCCCCAGAGCCCTGGGGACAGACGCATCCCTGCGAGGAAGTGCCACCGCGGTGCTAAGCTGGCTGGGGGGCTTGCTGGGAGCAACTGGGGGGGACTGGGAATGGAGGGAACGTGTTGCGCACTCCTACGGCACAGGGAGGGGTGACACTGGGGACACTGCCAGGGGGAGTGTTTCGGGCTGGCAGCTCTGGGGTGACCCTGAGCGGAGCCTCTGCCCCGGGGAGCTGCTGCGGCCTGGGAGGAAGAGGAGGAGGCAGGGGGTGTGCAGTGTCCCCAGGGGCTGTGCAGTGTCCCCGGGTCAGTGCAGTGTCCCCAGGGGCTGTCAGTGTCCCCAGGGGCTGTGCAGTGTCCCCAGGTCAGTGCAGTGTCCCGGGGTCAGTGCAGTGTCCCCGGGTCAGTGCAGTGTCCCCGGGTCGGTGCAATGTCCCCGGGTCAGTGCAGTGTCCCCGGGTCAGTGCAGTGTCCCCCGGTC
>NW_009222854.1:646-1212 GCF_000690835.1 Fulmarus glacialis | reverse complement strand
GGGGCGGGGCAGTGTCCCCGGGTCAGTGCAAGGTCCCCGGGTCAGTGCAGTGTCCCCGGGTCGGTGCAGTGTCCCCAGGTCGGTGCAGTGTCCCTGGGTCAGTGCAGTGTCCCGGGGTCAGTGCAGTGTCCCCGGGTCAGTGCAGGGTCCCCGGGGCGGTGCAGTGTCCCTGGGTCAGTGCAGTGTCCCGGGGTCAGTGCAATGTCCCCAGGGCTGTCAGCAGAGCCGCAGTTACCAGCAGATTCCTTTGCTCCGATTGCACCAACGCTGGGGCGCTGGGTAGGGGACACGACGCACACGGAGCCATGGGGACAGGACTGTCCCTGGGGCAGGACCACGCTCCCAGGCTGGCCCAAACACAGACACCACCCAACACCCCTGCAGCCCCCACCCTGTAGCCTTCCTCCCCTCCTCCTCCTCCTCCCTGGAGGGATGAAGGCTCTGTGAAACAGGCTGTTATTTTTAGCTCTGATTTAGCCGGTGCATCCCGGGTTTTCCACATGCGGTAAATTAAGTGATCCTCCCGTCCGTGATTTACTCGGCAAAAAGCTCTTCAGCTCCCAGGA
>NW_009222854.1:322-582 GCF_000690835.1 Fulmarus glacialis | reverse complement strand
GCTGTGGTGACTAAACCCGCGGCAGCGACGCAAGCGCTAATCGGGGTGCCCGGTCCTTCGCCTGTACCCCAAGAACCGGCTCCAGGGGTGGTTTGTCCTCCCTGGTTTTCCCGGCAAGTGTTTCTCCAGGGCTGGATTTGACCCCAAATAAATAAGTCAGCCGTGGAGAAGCGGCACGGCAGCACGGGCCGAGCTGAACCCGGACGAAGCTTTTTGGTGCTGGCAGGCGGCGTTGTCCCACTGCCAGGGCTGGAGCTTGC
>NW_009222854.1:0-305 GCF_000690835.1 Fulmarus glacialis | reverse complement strand
CCCCCCCTCCTCACCCCGCTGGGTGCTGCCTGGTCTTGCGGGACAGGGCTGCATCATTACAGGGTGCTGCTAACGCCGGGGCTTCTCCCTGCGTGATTTGGGGTAAAAAGTCCCAATATTTTCTGATATTGTTCCCTTCGCAAGTTTTCATCCGCCCAAGCAGTTGCCCAGCCCGGAGTCGCAGCCGGGGCTGGGTGACCCAAGCACGGATCACGCCGGAAAGCTAATGCAAAACTCCCCCCCTCCTCACCCCAAACCTTTGGAAAAACATTTTCCTCCAGAAATAGGGCCGGAGAGGATGTCGG
>NW_009222853.1:4915-10087 GCF_000690835.1 Fulmarus glacialis | reverse complement strand
CTGCCTCAAGACAGAAACCTCCCCCCCGCCCGCCTGACCCCCTTTTCCCCAGCCCTTGCACTCCCATGGAGCTCGTACAGCTCTGATAATGAAACCGGCTTATCCTGTTAGTGCTCCGTACCAGCTGCTTATATGATCTCGGGATGTTTTAAAGAAACTCCTGGGCGCTTTCCTCCCAGAAGGCGGCACACGGACCCCGGGCTTCTGGCAGCGCTCCGCAGGCGCTCCCCAATCTCCAGCCCGTCCCTACACCGTCAACCCCCAGGACTTTGATTTTCAGCTTCAAAAAAATCGAAGTTGTGGGTTCTCCCCCGCCTCGGAGATATTTCCTTTTCCCCACTCCCCGATCCTGCCTTTCATTTTTAATTTCAGCCCTGACTTGGTTTGGCATTGCTCACAATATTTGCAACAGCTAAAATTTTATAAAGCAAATCAAACTTATGGCTGTTTAGAAATGCTCCAGCCCTCGTTAGCCATCCCTCCCAGCAGCAGCAGCGGACAGACACCTAAAACACAGCATCAGCCCGTATAACCAGGTCAGGACAGATACGCTTTGTAATAAGATTTAAATGTACTTAGAGATGCAAACCTGCCTGGCAGCATCCTGGCAGAGTTATTGCCACCTCGGAGAGAAGGGCAAAGGAAAACCCGCAGTATCGGGGCTCTCCTGCCCACCTACTCTCTCTCCCCCAGCAGCAAACTGCCACCCCAAAGTGATAATTTTGCTGCCCGAGCTTGTAAGAGCTGATTCCCACACTAGCTGCTTGGTCTCTGTATGTTTGCGGAGGAGCTGGACCAGGACAATTGGGATTTCAGCAATGCAGGGCACAGGAACAAACTGAAGACGTCGAGTTCCCAGAGCTTAAAGGGAAATGCCGGTGAAAATTAGGGATCAGGACTAGTAGTTATTTTTCCTCCCCTCTATCAAAATACTTCACACTGTTGCTCCTCCAGGAATGGCAGCACATACCAAAAAAAAAAAAACCACAAACCCAGACCCCCAAAAAAGGAAAAAAGAAATGGGACAGAAGCCTTTCAGGAGTTTTGGAGGCTGCTGGCGGCGGTATGCACGTGGCCGAGGAAGCTCGCTCAGCCGCTGTCCTCAGGCTGGCTCAGCCCCGGCTGACCCCGCAGCACTGGCTGTCCCCGGGCACCCGGTCCCCTGCCTGCACCGAGCCCCCCCACACTGCTTCACCGACCCTCGCCACCCATTTTCCCTCCTTAGTCCTTTTCCCTGCACTTTAAACAGTATTTTTTCCCTCCTTGGTCTCAGCCAAATCATTCCAGAGAACTTCGTTGTCTTAAAAATAATCAGGAAAAAAAAGAAGGGGGAAAAAAAAAGGCAAAGCAGATTTCAGTGCTTCGCAGGGGTCTTTGGGTGCTGTCGGCGTGGGGTGACGTTTCTGGAGGCTGCTGCTGCTGGGGACCCTTGGACCTGCTCTGCCAGCATCGCCTTGCTACTGTGCGCCTTTGCGAGCTTAAGGTGCAGCTCAGCCACTGCCTCCCCTGCCAGCGTTCTCCCACTGCTCGTCTCAAAAAATTAATTAAATTGCTTTCCCAGGTGGGAGGAACCAGAAGTGTGGCGTAGCCCTCAGCACGTGGTCAGAGCTGGAGGACGATGCCCTGTGAGCTGGGTGCGGGTGCTCTGCAGGAAGGGACGAGGTTTTGAGGTGCTGCAGCGCTTCTCAAGGCCTTGACCCCAGCCAGGCTACGGGGGACCCAGTGGGATTTCTCACTATTCTCAATGGGATCTCCACAGGGTCCCGAGGGCAAAGCTTTGCTTTTCCAACCAGCAAAATATCCCCTTTGGTCTGTGGTCCAGGATCCTCCTCCTCCTCCCTCCTCAATGTTTTCTCCTCTGGAAGGAATCAAGCGTCCCTGCCCCGGGTGCAGCGAGCGCCCAGCCTTGCTCTTTTCTCCTTGCAGCCCCTTTCCACCAGCAGACAAGCCCAAAGTGCCACCAGACAGGACCCAGAGATGACCAGGGAAGAAGACCTACCGGACTGGAACTCATCCAAGGAGTTTTATGAAAAATATGAGCCGAAGGAGATTTTGGGCAGGTAAAGCTTGGTTTTGGTAAATGGTGGTTTCACGTACTCCAGTACCCGATAGGAACAGTGTCCCCTGGGAATCTGATATGAACAGGGCCCATAGCAGCATGGCGTTAAAACTAGCAGCACTTTCCATCAGCTCAAAATCTTCTGTCCCACCAAGACAGGGTAACAGAGCGAGACCCACTCGTGCATAAAAATACCGACCAGCCCGGGTGCCGAAGGCACGGCTGCGCAGTCGGGCTGGACGAGGAAGAATGGAAACCCCCATCTTGTCTGTGTTGTCCCTGGCAGGGGGGTGAGCAGCGTCGTCCGTCGGTGCATTCACAAAACCACCCAGCAGGAGTATGCCGTGAAGATTATCGACATCACGGCAGGTAACATATCCCCCAAGGAGGTGCAGGAACTGCGAGAAGCCACCGCTAAAGAGATCGACATTCTCCGGAAAGTCTCGGGCCACCCCAACGTCAGTAAGTCAGGCTCTGAGCATCAGGACAAGGGGGTTTTCTGCCCCATTTATTCTTTGAGGTGTCCTCAGGAAGGGTTTTTGGGGTGAAATCCCTAGAGGGCTAGACCTTCGATGGTCCTAATGCGAGACAGGGCACCCGCTTAGAGCATCGTTTGCTCTACCTCTGCGTGCACGCCAGCAGTGCCCACGCTGCCCAGGTTGTCTCCCAACCAAAACACTAGTGAAGATCAACTCCTCATTAATTCAATTAGCAATTAGATCAGCAATGTTTGGTCCGTAAATGGACAGGAATATGCTATATGCTGTGCTCACAGCCCCCCTGTTTTATTGCAGTCCAGCTGAAGGACAGCTATGAATCCAACACCTTCTTCTTCTTGGTGTTTGACCTGTAAGTACCAGCTTGCCCGTCACCCCAGCACCATCTCCCCAGGCCTATTCCCGCTCTGCAGGAGCCACCAGCCAACACTCGCCCCAGCTTTTCATGGCCCAAACAGGGCAAAGCAGGGTGCCAACCAACTCTTGCTTGAGGTAGAAACGAACCTTGATTGCTGCGAGCCAGCTCGTTGCAGCCTTGCTGCCGGCAGCATTTCTCCTCCGTCAGCGGCTCAGCGCTGCTCAGGTTTCCCTGTAACCTTTGGTGGGAGCCGACATGCATCCCTGCGGGTTATTTATATGCCCAGCGGGACCAGGGCGCGCGTGACGCCGCGACTCCTGACACCGGGGCAGCGCGATGGACGTCGGTGGAGGGGGATGGCACTGGGAGAGCCCCGTCCCATCTGAAAGCCACCCTCTCCAGGGACAGCCTTTCCTCCTCTTGCCTGATGTTTTGCAGCAATATAGAGGCATTTTCACCCTTTTTTATTAACAAGGCGGCTTGTCATTTTGTGCAATGGGTGCCCTGGGGCTGTTAAGGGGCAGCAACCCCCGGGGTGATCCTCCCTAAGGGCTCGGGGCCGGTTTGCCGTTGCAGCTCAGCCGCTGCCTGCCTCTGTTTTCTCTCCCGCGCGCAGGATGAAGAGAGGCGAGCTCTTCGACTACCTCACCGAGAAAGTCACCTTGAGCGAGAAGGAAACCAGGTAGATGGCTGAAAATCATATTGCAAAAGCAGAGCGCGGGTTCGAAGGACGACCTTGCAGCCGGCACGGCACCCACAGCCAAAACTGCACCCCGGGCTGTGTCCCTGCGCTCATAGGGGCTGAGCTGCATGGTCCTGGTCCCTGTCCCCGTCCCCATCCCCGGGAGCGCGGTGCCGGTGGGCGTTTGGGCTAGGAGAGTTGCTGTCACCCATCCCCAGGAAGATCATGCGCGCGCTGTTGGAGGTGATCCAGTACCTCCACTCCATCAACATCGTCCACCGGGACCTGAAGCCGGAGAACATCCTCTTGGATGACAACATGAACATCAAGCTGACGGACTTCGGCTTCTCCTGCCAGCTGCGCGAGAACGAGAAGCTCAAAGGTAGGAGGATGGCGAGGCGGGGGCGATGCCACCCCGTTGTTGCAGTGCCCACGGGGAGTCGGTGGAGTCTCTCCAGTCCCACCGTCCCCTTGGGGCCGGTCTCGCTGCTGCGGGTGCAAATTGGTGCCTGTCGGCTTGGGGTGCCCTCCTGCTTGCACACGAGCCCGGCTCTGCCTGCGGCACGGCCTCCACACCTCACTCCTCGCCAGGAAGGAGTCGCTGCCCATTAGGAAAACCATCCTGTTCTTTCCCCTTTTTTCCCCTCCAGTTGACCCTCGTTACCCCATCCATTTACTGCCCAACATTAAGGTTTTTTCCCACTCCTTCCCTGGGAAGAGCCACGTAACCAACAACGGGCATCCCCGCCGGCATCCCCATCGCTCTCTTCACTCACATTTTAGCCATTCTAATCCACCGAGAAGAGTCACCAGCGAGATGCGCACAAGTTGCAGTTACTCCCTGCGAGCACCATCGCTGCAAAGATCCCACCTGGGATCCAGCCCCCCCTGCTTGGGGGTGGGTCGGGGGACGGCACAAACCCTCCCGGGTGGCTCAGGGGGATGCTCTGCCCCATCTTTGCAGAGATCTGCGGCACGCCTGGCTACCTGGCCCCCGAGATCCTGCAGTGCTCCATGGACGACGAGCACCAAGGCTACGGGAAGGAGGTCGATATGTGAGTGAGACGCCTGCCTTCCCGCCTCACCCCTCGGGCTGCTCCCAAAACACCCATGGTTTGAGGCACAGCAAGAGTCGTGCAGATGGGCACCAGTTTGAGTGGTTGGAAGGAATTAAATGATGCACCGAAAAACGCCCTCGGGGGCCGTGAGGGGCTGTCCTGGGGACCAGCGGGCTCTGGCACAGAGCTGGGGGAGAAGCAGCCTGGGGACGAGCCCGTCTCCCCGCTTTGCCCCATCAGGGATGGGGGGGAAGCAATATTTTCTGCTCATAAAAATCAACTCAGGGGCTGGAATCCAAGACACAGGGCTTTTTAAACACACCCCATAGTGAGACGCAAGCCTGAGGCAGCTCCCAAGAGAGCAGCCAGCTCAGGAAAGCCTGTCAGAGCCCGGTCTGAGCCCTGCGGGGACTTTGCCACCATTTCTGGTGGCTTTCAGCTCAGGTCTGCAGTGGTCAGAGCTGTAACTAACCACTTGAGACACACCAGGGCATTTCAGCCCCTTCTCAGTTTAAATA
>NW_009222853.1:3903-4572 GCF_000690835.1 Fulmarus glacialis | reverse complement strand
AGGGAGCCTCAGCAGCGAGCTCAGCCTCCCTCATCAGGCACCACGCAGGGCAGTGTCCTGGTTTTCCAGGGTGCCCCGGTTGGGGGGAGGCACCGAGCCTCCCTTGGGGTGCGGATCCAGCCGGGTGCCCCCGGGGTGCTGCCCGGGGCTGGAGGGTCCCGCTGGGCTGCCCGCAGGTGGAGCACCGGGGTGATCATGTACACCTTGCTGGCCGGCTCGCCTCCCTTCTGGCACCGCAAGCAGATGCTGATGCTGCGGATGATCATGAACGGGGACTACCAGTTCAGCTCTCCGGAGTGGGACGACCGCTCAGACACCGTCAAGGACCTGGTAAGTGCTCAGGGATGGGAAAACTTTTTTTGGGGGTGGGGGATTTGCAGACACCCGGGGTTGATCCGGTGCCCTCGTGCAGATCTCCCGGTTCCTGGTGGTGGACCCGCGGCAGCGGTACACGGCTGGCGAGGCGCTGGCCCACCCCTTCTTCCAGCAGTACGACGTGGAGGAGGTCCGGCACTTCAGCCCCTTCCGGAAATTCAAGGTGAGGTTGGGTATGGGGGTGTCTCGGTGCCCCGACCTTGAGCCTGGGAGCTGCAGGAGCCGAGCGGTGGGATGGGTTTCCCAGCTGAGCTGGGAGAAACTGGGAGTTCAAGAAGGCTGATGGACCTGGGC
>NW_009222853.1:0-3880 GCF_000690835.1 Fulmarus glacialis | reverse complement strand
GGAGACCCTTCTCCAAGCACTATTTCGCTACTTTCTGATACTTCCGAAGGGCTTGTTCACAGAAGAGGATTAAATAAGACAAGGGAAAAGCCTGCCTCCCCCACAAATCATTAAAAACAAAAAAAAATCACTTCTAAGGGGAAATCGAGCCTGACATCACATGGGTGCATCAAATGATGCAAAAGTTGGTAAAACAGAAGAATCCTTTCCCTTCCAGCCATTAGGGCAGCTCAAAGGTACCCAAAGTGGCATTAGGTGACACGTTTAGGACTGACCCGCAGTTTTGATGTTAAGGGCACGCTTGGAAAAAGCCCGTACCGCTCCCACGGGACTAAATACCTGTGCCAGGAGCCGGGCTCCTCCCGACTCCTCCACACAAATAGCAATAGGATGTGTTGGGGCTGATCCGGTCCCGTTGTAGGACTGGCCCCAAATTCCAGCCTGTTCCCCCCCTGCTGCAGGTGATCTGCCTGACCGTCCTGGCATCGGTCCGTATTTACTACCAGTACCGGCTGGTCAAGTCAGTCACCAGGGAGCTGGTGGTGCGGGACCCGTATGCCCTGAAGCCCATCCGCAAACTGATCGACGCCTGCGCCTTCAGGACCTACCGGCACTGGGTGAAGAAGGGGGAGGCTCAGAACAGAGCCGCCCTCTTTGAGAACACCTGCAAGGCCATTTTGCTGACCCTGGCAGCCGAGGAAGGGCTGTTTTGATTGCCACTGCGTAAGCCGATGAGTTTGCTCAGAGTTAAGGCAAGTAAAATCTTTGAAAACCAACCGGTGATTTCTTTCGCTTTTTCTTAGAGATACGGCTGGTCTCGGGTCAGGTGCAAATGCAAACCCAGCAAACGGCTGCGATTTGCCCCTGGGGTATGTCCCAGTGTCAGGGATGGGTTTGGAGAAGCTGCCTCTAATAGAGCTGTAACCAGCTGCAGCTCCCGATGTGCTTGGAGCAGCAGATCTGCTGGGGAAGGCTCAGCTGGGCCCTGGAGCGGGACCCTTTTGGGGCAGTCGCAGGTGGAGGAGGGATGAGCAGTGCCTGGAGGGGTGTCCTCGCCCACCCGTGTGCTCGGGGCTTTGGTGGCAGAGCTTGCAAAGCCGGTTTGTAGCCCTTATGCTGGCTGTAACACCTGGGAGAGATGGGTCACTGGTTTGTGTCATCTATGCACTTAGAAACAAGCACACACGTGGTTTTGCCACTGTTCAAGGGTCAATAAAGGCACCCTGTTTCACTTCTGGGAAGGCTCGGGGGCTGGTACGAAGCTGGGATTTTCCAAGGAGATGGCGACTGATGTACGAGTCTCCCTTCCAGGGACGTGGCCCCATCGCTGCCCCCCTGCAGCCGCCCCTCACAGCAGCCCCATGCCGGCGGGCACGGGGGGGGGGCGGCGTGTGTTTTTATTTGCTCGCTCCGGCTGGGGCTGCAGGGGCCCGGTCCCACACACACGCACCCCTCTGCTTATTTAAAACAGACACCGAAAGGAGAGCTGTAATACCTACTACACCAAGAGGACATTAAAGACAAAACGCCCTGCCTGCCATTCCCAATCGCTGCTCGTGCCCAGATGTCCCAGTGCGGAAAGGAGTTTTAGCTGAAAGTATTTATTTTTAATTTTCAAAACTGCCCTGATGACTGCCTGCTGGGGGTTACTGTTCTCCACAGGAGAAAATGCCTTCAGGTCTTCCTGAGCGACCTCTTCAGAGCTCGGGTTTGGTCCGGCTTTTCTCGGCCGTGACGGGCGGGACGTCGGCAGCGCAGCGGAAGCTGAGGTTGTCGGAGGCTGAGTCCGGCGTATTCCCCATTCTCACGGGGAAAAAGAGACACAAAGTTAGGGATCCTTCCTAGTTAACGCTTACATCCTTTAGTGTGACCCTCTGTAACAGACTAGAAACATCTTCCACTTCCCTTGAATAACCTCAAGAGAAGCATTTAATTCTAAATACTTGATGGAAAATACGCAATTTGAGAAGCAATTAGGAACGTATTTGTAGCAGGAAAATTTTTAGCGGTATTTGTAGTATGTTTTCCTATCTGCTTCTCAGAAAAATTGAGTAGGAACAAACAAATGTCTTTTACAGTAAAACCCCCTTCCAAATAAAACCAAGCCAGAAGAAATCACTGCGAAAGAGTGCCTGGGCATTGCCCAGACCTACCTGGTAGTAACACGAGCTTTATGATTTGCAGACCCATCTGCAGTGTCAATCCACGAGGCACCTCTCAGGACCTGCATGTTCTGAGCGCGCTGCCTCGATGAGAGCCCCGGGGTCAGGTACTCCGACGCGGTCCACTCCCAGGTGTTTCCCAGCAGGTCATAGAGCCCTGAGACACGGATGGTTTTGCATCAGGATTATGAAAGCACATTTTTGCAAAGGCTGCAAAAGCACTTGGGGGGGGCGGGGGGGAGGGCCGCAACATTCAAAGCATCGCTGCAGGAGTGTGGTTTAATGGTGAGACTGGGAACCAGAAGCTCTTTACTGTATTGCAAACTGGCCCCTGTTTACAACTCAACCTTCAAAATCTCTCATTTAAACGTGACTCATTGTTTCCCACCTGCGTGAGGGCACGGCATCCGCTGCCCTCAAAACAACATGCTTGGGATTTTCAGGTAAATCACATGGAAATGCAAAATAACTGACTGCTAATGAAAAGCAGGGGACGGTTTGGTGCGTTGAAGTGCACTAGGTGCATGTCAGCCAACGTCAATAACAACCATCAGTGCTTTTGCTGGGCTCCGTTATTCTATCAAGATGCCAGCGTGATCCTATGTCATATCTGAAACCTTGCTACAATTACAGGATTTTATAATTAGCATTGAATGGATATGAGGAAGCAGATGCCATCCCCGAAACCAGGGTGGGGATGTCTGCTCCGTACCATAGTTGTTCTGAGGAGGGAACGCTGCCACCGGCGAGACGCCATGATAACCATCTTCAGCCGTGTCGACCCTCGGGAAATTGCCCTGTGGGAAGAAAGATCACTCCAAGCAAAGACCCACCACGGAGATGACAGGGTCTTCACAGCATGTGTTACACTTAAATAGTGGAAATAACTCTCTGTTGCAAATTAACTCTACGCAGCATTTCTGGCTGAGAGAGGAGATCAACCATCTGAAGTCCTCCCAAGACAACCCCCTTTTCAAACAAATTTATGTATAAATTTTTGGATATGTATGAATTTTTGGAAGCATTGAAATCCTGGTTTCCCAGGGAAGCTGGGCTGAGTCTGCTCCCTCCCAGGGTATTTCGGATAACCCACCAGGAGCTGAACTGCGGTACCCTGCAGGTAAGCCTGCACTGCTTCCCGGGACCACGCAGCCTGCTCAGGCAGCCACGCACACTCTCTGTCGAGTTAAACACCTCCCTCAGAAGAGTTCAGCGTAGACAGGATGATTTTTAGGATCTTACCTGCCACAGATTTGTACGGTTCGGCTGAAACTTGTTTCCCCAGGGATACATCCTTTCTGCCAAAGAGGAAGAAACACCCGTTACCCCTGTGTCGCTCCAGCCTCTGCATTTGCCTATTTTTAACCAGGCTTTTATGACTGTCCTTTTCTGCTCAGCTCGGGACACCGAGAGGGGTTATATGAACAGGGCTAGTCCATCTAATCCCTACAGACACTGCCAAGGAGGCGAGGAGAGACGGGAATAAGCAACAGCTTCCCATTTACAAACCATTGCTCGTGCCAGGGAATCCCGTGGTCCCCCAGTGATCCCACAGCTGCTTCATGCCACTATCGATGTGTGGGGGCAGGTGGGTCACTCCTTGCCCAAAACCCAAGAAATGGTATTTTTAGCTGGCAGAAGTGCTTTGTTTAGGAAGATACATTAAGACCATAGATAAGCCACTTCTTCTTCCTACATTATTATTATTATTATTATTA
>NW_009222852.1:32641-33256 GCF_000690835.1 Fulmarus glacialis | reverse complement strand
CGAGGGGAGCGGGCAGCCACCCTGCCGCGGGGTGCCGGAGCGAGGGAACGGATCTTGAAACCCGCAAGATCCCATCCCGGCCGCGCCGCTGGGCTCCCCTCGCTCCCGGAGCCGGACGTCCCCCACGGTCGCTCAAAGTCTGCGTGAAAATACCCAGAACCGAACCGAAACACAGGAAAAAATAATAAAGTCAAGAGCTTGTAAACGTGTAGAGGTCCTTGTGCCAGGAGAGGTATTTCCCTGTAACGTTGCTTTTTTTTTTTTTTTTTTCTCCTTTTTTTCTCTTTTTTTTTCTCTAAAGTTAGTTTTTAAAAAAACACGATGGGTTGGGAGGAGAGATGCGTGTAAAAACGCAAGCTTAAAAAAGGTACTGCCACCGATATGAAATTTTAAAAGAAATATATATATGTATATACGTGCACGGTATTTGTATATATAGCTTTTTAGGGGCGGCTGGTTGGTGGGCTGTTTGTTGGTGGGTTGTTTTTTTTTTTTACATACATACATACATATATATGTCTGAACAGTGCAAATGGATGACGTTTCTAGTTCCAGTTGTAAAAAATAAAAGCACAGTCCATCTTCTGGAACAGGACCCAAGCGGAAGGAAGAGAC
>NW_009222852.1:32290-32597 GCF_000690835.1 Fulmarus glacialis | reverse complement strand
CCCTCTTTTCTCAGCCGAGCCTGCCATTTATCCTAGTTGCTTAATTCCATAAACATGAAGTTCACAAATGGTATTATTATTAATAATATTTAGTTTAAGGGCTTTAATACAATAACAGAATTTTAAGTGTTAATTGGGGGGAAGGGGGGGTTACGTTCTTCCATGACGAGGGGCTAAGTGGCCGCGTCCCTCTGCTGTGACCTGACCATCTGAAAGATATTCTGAAAGAGAAGAAAAAGGACATTAAAAGCGCGATGTCACTCGGGAAGAGCTGGGTTCGACGCTCCGGCCAAGCTGCTCCGCAGCC
>NW_009222852.1:31512-32267 GCF_000690835.1 Fulmarus glacialis | reverse complement strand
CGTGGGGGTCCGCCTGAACCCAGCCCAAGCCAGAGCCCGGGGACAGCCAGGACCGCTCCCGATCCCAGCACGGACATGGCACGAAGCGAGGGACTTGCTGCAGGACAAACGTCCTCCCAGCAAACCACCTGCAGCTCCCCCGAACCCCTCTCCACCACAACAGCCCTCGATCCCACCAGTATCGACACCCGGGCTGCGCCCGAGCTGGCTCGGGGAGCTGGCAGGGCAAGGAAGGGGCTTGCAGCCAAACCTCATCCTAGATCTCCGAGAGTTCCCCCCAAGGCGATGCGCTGGGAGCAAGGAGCCCTCCCAGTACCGATGCACGTCGCATCCCGGCTCCCGTCCCCAGCTCTAACTCCCCACTGCCGCACCGCGGCTCCCTGCAAGCTCCCGGCCGGTAACCGGGACGGCAGGAGGGGAGAGGATCTACCCGGCACTCACGGCCACGAGCCCTCCCTGTGCCAAGGGCTCCCAGGCGCGGATGCCTTAGCTCAAGCCGGCGGCGAGAGCCGGGGGAAGCCGGGTCTTTCAGGAGCAGACGGGATTTAGGCAGCCCTGGGGATTCGCCGTGGCCCTGACTGAGCAGCAGGTTTTGGTGCATCCCAGCACCAGGTCAAGCTGAAGCACCCCTGGCCCGGGCAGACATCCCCACCGTCAGCCCCGTGTTTACCCTCCTACGGGGCTTCACTGGTGTCACCCTTCGGTATTTCAGCACTGAGCAGCCCCACGATGATTTAACCAGCCTGCTCTGCCCA
>NW_009222852.1:30027-31379 GCF_000690835.1 Fulmarus glacialis | reverse complement strand
GTTCAGGGGGAGTCCCGCGAGCGGAGGGTAGCTCAGGGATAAGGATGAGCCGAGGGTTCAGACGCGCCGGGGACCTCCTGCCCAGGCTTTGCTGCTCCGGAGAGCCGGGGCGCTTGCTGGGAGCCCTCGACCCGGCACATCCCCACTGCTCTCCGGCACTAATGAATCCTCCCGGTGCACGTGGGGCCGCCACAGCCGATGAGAAGGCAAATAATGCCCTGCAGGAAAGTGGCTCAGCCCGACGGCTGAAGCTCGAGCAGGAGATTAAAGGAGGGCAGGAAGGAGGCCAGGAGCAGCCCTGGGAATTGGACGGATCCCCCCAGGAAGCCCCCATGCTCTCCCGGCTCCACAAGCATCCCTCCCTCTAGAAAAGGGCCAGAGGCTGCAAATAACCCAAATTACGCTTGCAAGAGCTAACCCACGCTGAGGAGCAGCTCAGCTGTCGCAAAAGGAGGACGGAGCTGTTTCCCCGTGTCCCCCCTGCCCCAGCTTGGTCACGGGGGTCCCCGGTGACTGCCCTCCGCCCCGTGGCATGGTCTCCCTCCCACAACTTTGCCTAAAAGGACCGAGCCATCCCGACATCCCCGAATGGAGCTTGTCACCTGCAGCAAGCCAGGCTCATCCTCCCGGAGCTGTGCACACCTCAGCCCCCTCCGGAGAAGGGACACAATAGGGCCACCACGTCCCCTTAGTGCCCGGCGCGAGCAGTGGGGACCACAAGGGTCCGACAAAGAGCTGGGCTTGTATTTCTCGGCGAGATGGCAGATCGGCTAAGCCTCAAACCTGCTCTTCCTGAGCACACCCAGCGTTATCAGCCAGCATCTGCGGTTTGGGAGGCAAGTCAGCAGTTTACAGAGCACTAAATATATCTGTAAAGTATCTGCCAAATTCCATCAATCTTTTTATTTTACGCTGCGGAGAGAAAATTACCAAGTGACTGGTCAGAAATACTCCTGATCTGGAATCAACCTTCTCTCCCCTAGCGCTGGTGATGGGTAGGAATAGGCAGCATTCGGGGGGACGCACCGTGCCCCGAAGGGAGCTTTGAGGGTGGCGGGAGCTGCGGCAGCGATCCACAGAGCACAGCCCGGGGCAGGCAGCACCCAGGAGCTGCAGCCAAGGGCTTCTCTCATTATACCAAGTGAAATCATGCAGACGCGTACGAATTGAATGGGAGAAAAATCTATTTCCCTGGCAGGGAAGCAATGGGATGTTTAGTACTGAGGAACAACTGATTTAAGAGGGAAGGAAAAACAATTCCCCTGGTTTCCATTTCCAGATCCATTATTGCGGCCCCAGAAAGAGACGTCACGGGCTGTGGGGAAGAGGCGATGCTCAGCAAGCGCTGCGAG
>NW_009222852.1:13812-29885 GCF_000690835.1 Fulmarus glacialis | reverse complement strand
GCCGGGGCTGCAGCGAGGTGTGGAGCCTGGGGAGGGGAGACGCGATGGCAGAGGCTGCTTCTTGCAGCTTTTGCTGCATTCAAAGGCTGCAGCATGAAGCCCAGAGCCTGGTTCGCAGCTCGCTCCTTGGCACGGCTGTGCCGATTGCAACAAATCCTCCCAGGGAGGTCTGCCACCCTCACCGACACCTCCTCCTCCTCCCTGGAGGCAAACTGGTTCACTTGCTGCTGGGGATAAGCAAGGGACAAGTTTGAAGCAGTCCCTGGGAGCCAGCAGCTCCGGGCCCAGCTCTTCCACTGCCCCCAGCTCTCCCGACTCACCCACCAGCTCCCCTGCTGCAGTTTTATTTCCAGAGCTAGACAATCCTCGGTCCCTTCCTGGGGGCTCACCCTGAGCGATGAGAAGGGGAGCAGAGCCCCAGCATGGCTAAGGCGAGCTGCGGCTGTTTCTGCAGAGCCGCCCCGTTCACCTGCGAGCAGCAAGAGCAAATCCCTCTCGGTGTCTCCAGGCTTTGTAGAGAAGACATCAAACACCTGCTTTTAAGTTTGAAGGGGCAATACAGGAACACACGCATGACTGTGCACACAAAACCTTTGCCTGTTCTTCCTCAGATACACCCCATGCAGCACACGGTGTTTTGGGACTAGAGGGTTTACCCCAGCACGATCGCGGGGAGCGTTATCGTGCAGGATCTGTTTGGCAGAGGAAGTATTACACAGGGCGGGAGGCTCCCACACCCCCGCGTTTCACGGCTCTTTCCTGAACGGGTGACACATCCCACACCGTCTACTACAGCTTTCTGTTCAGTCAGACAGGGGCTCTTGCCCTCTTTGATGTCCAACACTTTCTAGCCAACACAACACAACTCCTACCCGAGAGAAGCACCTACCAGTACCGCTGGGGTTAACAACTTTCAGCCTCACTACACACAACTGCACTTTCTCTCTCACAAGTTAAATAACTGCAGCTATTTCCGATACCTGAGCAGAGAAGTAAGATTTGAAGTGGGAGTATGGCAAAGCGCCGGGTCCACGGCGGCAGAACGTGGAGGATCTGCATCCCCGCGGAGGATGCTACGAGCCTCCGGCTCGCAGAGAGGCATCTGCAGAGGCTGCAGCTCCTGGCAGACACCACGCCAGGGCATTATAGCGTTAGACGACTCTCGGCAAGCCTTGTCCGAGCCTATGCTATGGCAAAGGTGCTGGGATAAAAGCGTACAAGGGGGTATCCTAGAGACAGGCAGGCGGCATTCATGGATGCTTCCCGGTACATCTTGAAGCAATTTAAAGTGTTTAGCTTTAAATCCTGTCCGGGCTGAATGCGGAAACGGCCAGGCAGAGAGAAGCAGGAGGAGAGAGGCGCATTTAGAAGGTGCTACAACACAAGCGTTTTTGCTCCCTGCTATTAAAGCAGCGCTGCAAATAGCATTTGTCAATCCCTAAAGGTCTTTACTCCTCCACTGCAGAACAACAAAAGAGAAAAACCACACACCGCCAGCCTGCGGCTTGCAGGATCAAGTCTTTGGTCCTTTAAAAGAAGTGCAGAGCCAAAGCGTTTGTCCCCTTTCCAACCACGCCCTTTCCCTCTCCTCTGGGGAGGCGAAGGGAGCCGCGGCTCGGATCTCAGCCATCAGCTGCAGCGTCATATTCCGGGTCATCCAAAGATTGGCAGAGTCCAGGAGACGGGCAAGTCGGGATCACGTGTTTCTACCGTCAGGAAAGAGGCCTTTAAGCGCAAAGCCATCTCTATCCCATGAAAAGCAGCAGTAGGGTATTTTACTTTGCGGGTTCCCTCGAAGGAGAAGCCACTACGAAAGGACACTGTCCTACGCTAACAGGAACTGGAGCAGAGAAGCAGGAGAGACACTACATCCGCAGCAGAGCAGCCAGACTGGCTCAGAGAGCACAGATGCTGTTTGTTTTCAGCCCAATTACCTTGCTGCACATATTGTCTTTACTGCAGTTCTTGTTATCCTTGTCTGTTGCTTCCTCCTCCACCTTTACAAGGGAAAAAAATAAAAAGGGTATAAATAAAAACGCAGAGCCAGGCGGGATGGGAGGAGACTGAACAGCTGGTGTTGGGATGAGATCCGGAGCGTTCCATAGACGTCGGACACGGGGAGCTATGGAGGAGCTGGGATTCGGACAATAAGCCAGGCAACCCACTCGGGCAGCTTCTACTTCATGAAACAACATGAGAGCCACAAAGATTTGTTCCTATAAGGGACAGAGATGTCACCTCCAGCTGGGACACACACCCCAGAGCCAAGTTCCTTGGCTCTGCACATGGTGCACCGGGAGTGCTGGGTGCCTTACGAAGCTGAATTGTGTAACCACAGGCTATCGAACCTCTCGGCCTCCCTCCTGCAAGGCTCAGGGCTGGGACAAAGTGGGTCTGGGCTCCGGGGAGGCTCCTGACCGCTGCTCCTGCAATCATCCACCGGATAAACGGGCTGATCTGGGACTCCGCAGATTCTGGAGCACAGCCCAGCACCAGGAGGTCTCCTTGCCCCTGCCTGCCCGCAGGTCTCCGGTCACTCATGGGAGGTTCAGCTTCCACCCCTCAAGCTAAGGCAGGCCAAGAATTCCATTTTCTTATTTCCTGGAAAACTCTTCCAGGTTTATACTCCTCCATCCCGCTGTTACATCCTCCAGTGAGCACGGCTGCCATGGTCCAGACCCTGCGCTCTCTGCATGTCTCCAACACGCCTCCCGCGCCCAGCACGGTGCCAACCCTGGATCCCAGCCACGCCGAGGATGAGCACCAACACCCTGCCGTGGGCCGATGCCCAGCAGGCAGGGAACTCCCAGGTAAGGAAAGAGGGAGGCATTGTTCCCATTTAAGAGCAGGCAGCTGCAGGGCAGATTTTCTTGGATCTCCACTTCAGACTTGCCGCATTCAAGCCCTGTTTTAGGTACCCAAATCCATCACCTGGCAGAAACAATCCACCAGTGGGAACTGGAGGGCTGATGCCAACAGCACTGATCAGATCAAGGGCAACAAGAGAGGATCCAACCTCCAACAGCTGCTTATCTCTGACCCCGCAAGGGAGAGCAACGTCTCTGGGACAGCAGAGACACGGGATGGTGATTCGGTAGCCGCACACAGGGCGAACCCGGGTCAGAGCACCCCAGAGCTGGCCGAGCAAGCCGACTGCATGTGGCTTTTCTAGCTGCTCTCTGCCTCCTCCCCGCAAGCGAAGCTGATGGGAGCAGTCCTTGGGGAACAACAGATGTGGGGCAACCCCAAAGAGGAGCAGCAGATGGACGCAAGGTGATAAAATGTCTCCCTCAGGTGGGAGGAGAGGACAGGGGAAGCACAGCAGTGGGGATGAAGATGACAGGGTGGGCTGGCTCGCGTGCAGCTCCCCACCCGGGGCACAGAGCCAGGTCTAAGCTCAGCTTCGACAGGAGAAGGTTGAGCAGGCATCTCAGGCTGGGATTCAGAAAAAAAAAAAAGCACAAAACCTCTCAGCAGCTTTTCGCCAGAGACTCTCACAACCCTTTCTGAATAATTCAGCAACCTGCATAATCTCTCCGGAGGACGGACCTTTTGCCATCTGCATTCGACAGCAGACACCGGGGAGCGACCGGCCACAGTCACACAGCCTGGGAACTGGTTATCCTGGTCAGTCACGCCTGCATGAGGCTTTCCCAGCACTAGGAGCTCCTTGCTCCAGGTGCAACATGAAACACCCTCCACCCACAGAGCCCAGGCCTTTGAAAGCCAGCCGGTCTAGCCCCGTGCTCCCTGGAGACCCAGTATCACTCCTCTGAGCGTCCGATTACTCCTCATACAAGCTGCCGTTGAGGACCAGGCAGAAACGCTTGCCACTAAAAGCCTCCTGTAAAAGGTGAAGCCGGTTCCCTGCAGTTACAGGTTCTTACCTCCTTCCTCCACTTGAGCTCGCAGAAAACCCGTTCGAAGCACTCATGCATGTAGTTGAACTGCAAAGAGAAAGCAAGCATCTCTCAGCGCAGCAAGCAGCCCCAGACAGCCGCCCTGGCTTCCAGCCGGAGAATGTCTGGCACTGGTTGCCTGCCCAGAGCTCCCTGTGCTGCGGGCTCCTCCTGGTGGCCACCGGCCCCCACGTCTCCTCCCACCCTAAAAGCTGGAGCACAGGGTGCTCCTCCAGCTTCTAGAGGGAAAAGAAGCAGGCTCTGGGCTTTTCCTTAGCAAGTCTGCAAAGAAGAGGGGTACTTACATAGGGGGTGAAGATTTTAACCCATCGGGGTTTCTTCTCTCCTCGTGCGTATTCAAAACAAAATGCCATTCCCTCTTCGTCTGTGTCCCACCGCTGCATTTCGTCCCATTCGAATGCTATTACCTGGTTCTGAAGGAAGACAAAACCCAGGTGAGGCCAGAGCCCAGCAGACTGCGAGGAAGGGGAGGTTTAAGGCAAATCAGGTGGCAAAAGTGAAGCCATGCGAAGGGGGAATGAGGATGCCTCGGACAGCCTTGCAGAGACAGGCATGAGCCGAGGAAGCAGCAGCAGAAACACACGCTAACACCCACAGAGCAGCCAGATAAACCCCTGCGCTCCCGACCACTGCCAAAATCCCTTCGGATGCTGCTCAGCAGCAGTCCTGAGCCCCAGAGCTGCGGGGACACGGTGCTGGTGCAAAGCCAAGGTGGAGGCCAGGGGCTGAGCCCAGCTCCCCGGGACCTCAGGGCAGAAACCCCCTTACCTCCAGCTGGCCCTCCTCTGTGCAGGCATGGAGTTTAAAGTGCTTAATGCTGATGGCTGTGATCACATGTCCCTTCCGCCGAGAGTCACAGGAGCAATGGGGGAAGATGATCTCGTTGTAACCCTCGCACGTCCGTAACATGTTTAAATACTGCAGAGAGAGAGACGCAGGCGTTAGCTTGCTCGGACAAAGGGACGGGGACCCCGCACCCTCCTGCTTCTCACGTGGCCTCCACCTCTCGCACGCCCTAGTGCTAATCACCCCCTTGGAAATCCTGGGCTTCACCCCAGCCCAGGGAGGCCGGGTCCCCTCCAAAGGAAACCGAAAACCCGCAGGCTGTGCTAGGGGAAGGAAGGAGACCCCTCCAGCTGCTCAATTCCCCTCCACAAAACGTGGATCCATCCAGGCACAGACGTGCACAGAGCTCCTCATGGCCTCGAACGCCAAAAGCCCTTTCCAGGAGAGCTGGTGCAGCCGGAGTCGCCGATCAGCGTGACCATGCTCACGGGTACGGATCTGAGCAAACAGCTAAAGCAGCCCTGGGACTGAAAGCACCGCTCTCGCTAGAGCCGTCCTCCTGATCGTTACAGGTTGAAGATGAGACCAGAAAAAGAGGCGGATCTGGGTTTCTCAGAGTCCTTTGATGCAAATGCTACAACTCATGAAAAGCACCAAAGAGGTATTTTGACTATTTTTTTCTTTCTGAGTGTAGCTCAGACAAAGCAGCGCTGTGAGGACACCGGAGAAGCGCTGGGAACTCAGAGTCACAGCTCGGGACGCGGGAGAAGCCAGGAGCTTCTCCAGGGGCCAGGGCTCCAGAGCCCTGCAACATCTCGTAGCACGAGGAAGGTTTACGCAGGGCAGAACTACAACAAAGTCTGAAGTGACTTTTTAACCAAGGAACAAGCCACATCCAGACTGGAGGAAGGGGCCAAATCCTCAAGCATTGTGCTCCAGGCAGGACCCTTAATAACATGGGGGGAGGCAGAGAATGAAGTACTTTGACTTCGTAGGCTCTTTGGGACACAGACATTGTCTTCTTGACCTCCTGCTAGAGCAGGGCCCTACCGCACCTGGGTGTGTGTGTGTGTGGGGGGGTGTATATATATATATATATATGCTGGGATATACCCTTTCCAAAGATTCAGATCTTTCTTTGGTCATTAGAAAGCCAGCGAGACAAGCAGAAACAAAAGAGCCATGAGACAACCCACAGGAGGAAGCGTCTATTTATGATCCTTATCATTAGTTAATAATTAACTTTCTTGGCTTAGCATTTCAGGTGACCCTTCTGGGGTCCAGCCCAAGGTCCCCCCAGCAGGGACCTCTGAGAACTACCGCAGTCAAAGGGGCTTTGAGGAGAGGCCCGACCAAGACCAGTCAAGCTGGAGAAGGGGATTCCCAAGGCCGTTGCTCTTCGAGAGCAGCCAAGCTGGCCACGAGAACGCAGGCGGGGTGCAGCGAGTCAGGGAAAGGGCAGCCTGCGCTCCCTCGGTACCAGCAGCCCCGAGCAACCCAGGAAGTTATTTACAAGTCAGATTCTTCTGCTGTTTGATCCTCAAGCCAAGCTTGCGTCTGCCAGATGAGCTCAGGGCATCCCCTTCACTCCCCCAAGCCAGGCAGGCTCATCAAGTCATACCAAGCCCCCAAGCATTTGCTGGGCAAAGTGATAAGGGGCAGAAAATCCCCGACCAGACAGCGAGCTCTGACACAGGATTTGCAATCCGGGAAGACTTCTGCCGGACAAAAAAAAAAAAAAAGAAACTAAGGCACAGAGCGGGGAGAAACTCTCATTACGAGTAGGCCAGGACCAACCCCTCCCTTGGCTAGCCCAGCACCGCCATCTCAGAGGCAGTCTGAGACAGAAAGAGACCTTTGCCTCTCAATTACTAGGAAGAAACAGCCATCCCTGAAGGGCTGCGGGTGAAGGATTGCTACACCACATGTTAAGCACCTCACCTTTCAACGCTGGCAATAACCCACAAGGTTTTATCACTGCCTTGTTTGGAGCCGAGTCAATGGGTGATCTTGCCAAGGACAAGCCGCTGTTAGAACGCGCCAGGCACGAGGGGTGGTTTTGGTTCCTGCAGCAGCCTGGCCACCCCTGGTGACCGCCCCAGCCCTGCGCCTGGCATTCCTGCGTGTCTGCACGCCCTGCCAATCCCTCCTGTACTAAGCCCACACCCCCACCGCTCTCCATGGTTATTGCTTTCCAAGAAAGATGTGTTTTTCAAGGCTGTGTGCATAGAATGCTTTGTGTTGGAAGGGACCTTTGAAGATCATCTAGTCCACCCCCCCTGCCATGGGCAGGGACATCTTTCACTAGATCAGGTTGCTCAGAGCCCCGTCCAACCTGACCTTGAACACTTCCAGTGATGGGGCATCCACAACTTCTCTGGGCAACCTGTGCCAGTGTCTCCTTTCCAGACACAGCATTGCAAACAGGAAGGAAAGCAAACAGGACAGGTAGGGTAACTCACCATGACCATCTTTCTCTGCTCACACAGCTTCTGTAACTGGTAGGACTTCTCCTCTGCTTTGATGTAGCCTTTCTTGACATCATCAACCGCCTTAACAGAAAAAGGGAAAGGAAACCCAGGAGGTCACACGAGAGGATCTCTTCACTGAGTCACAATGCTTTGCCTTCCCTGGCTGGCCCCGAGGCTGTTTTGAACAGCCACCCAAATTCACAGCCCCAGAAGGTGCCCAGTGTGCCCAGAGAGGCAGAAGGATGGCCAGGCTCAGAGGGATGATTCTTCGCACTTGCTGACTCCTTCCACGAGCCTCTGACTGCCTTGGGGAGCGTACAGATGCCTACGTGTCTAGGAGGACTTTGGAAGAATGTCCCCTGGCAAAAGAGGATGGATCTGGAAATGCTGGTACCTGGTACGCTGCTTTTGGCTTCAGCCACAGGCAAGGACAGGCTGGTACAACCCCTCCGCTCCAGACACAGCCGTCTCCAGCAGAGCAGTGCTGGCTTTTACCCACTGTGCTGCTGGAGTGTTGGCATGAAAATGTTATTTTTCCTTCAGGACTGAGCAGGTACACGGCCCCTTACTTTCGCTCCTCAGCTGCACACTCCAACAAGGACTCCTGCCCCTGTCACAAAGCGGCTTGTAAAACCGCCAGCCAGTAAAGAGCCAGTCTAGGAGATCAAAGAATTTGACAACTACTATTTTTATTTCAATTTGTACCAGAGGCTGGTACAGGCCCAGTTCAGAGACCGTTGGGACAGCATTTTTTGGTGGTCGAGACAGAGCAGGATTCATCTTCCTGAACTTTGCAGTTATCTACCTCTGAGCTGGTCATCCTAGACTGGCTTCATACAGGCAATGGGAGAACATGGCTCTTCTCGGACTCACTTCGTCCCAGAGGATCTGCATAAAGTGAAATCACAGGCAGAAACATCCCCTTTCCTTAGGGTGAACAGGGAGAAGTCTGTTCCCCAGCTGGTCACAGACATCTTCACTGACAACACAGAGAATTGAGGAAAACATATCTGACCCAAGGAGCGCAGCCTCCCAGGATCCTTTTAGCTCGCTCTGGGAAGGCAACTTCCCCGCAATGAGAGTGGCCAAAGTCCTGCCTCCCGGTCCGACTGTGACTTGGCCACAAGTTCACAGCACTGCCAATTCACCCAACCATGGACTTCTACTCCTTGAAGCTACCCAAGCAGGACTGGCCCTCAACTTCACACTCTGTTGCCAGTATGCCAAAGGATAGTGGTGTTTGGAGCAGTTCTGGGAGCCGGGCACTTGTCTTGCCTTACCTCCAGTAAAAAATTACAGCTCTTGGGCACCTACCTGATGGAAGAAGTAGGTGACTGCCAGGTCGTTGTCATTGAGAAGAACCTCCTCCTCTGTAGTGAAGAGCCATTTTCGGATGGTCAGGCACGTTCCTGGCACTGCTGAGGTGTAGTTCTGCACGTAGAGTTTGTGGGGGAATTCGTTGGGCGCCAGTTTGCGCACTGGAAAAAGCACAAGACATCGAGGTAAGCACACAGCCCCGCACAGCGTCAGCAGCGTCGTCTGTGACCGCAGCCCAGCTGCCGTATGAATCAACATCGGCGATGCCCTTCAGTTGAGCCAGCCAGGATCAGGACCCCAGCTCTGCTCCAAGACCCTTTCTTCTCCTCCCTGACCTTCCTCCCTGAAGCTTTTCTCAATACCAGCATCCATAGTGTCGGACCACGCTGGTTCTCTACTGCACAGGCAGGAATCTGCGTGAGACTGAACTCCTCTCGCCCATCGGAGAGCTCAGCGCAGCTCTCAAGCATCAGCACAACAGCCTGACTTCAGCCCCTGCTGCGCACAGGGAGGTCCACCCTGCCTAAGCCTTAGGACCACAGTGCCCTGGACCTATGCACTGTCCCCACGGCATGGGGGCACTGGAGAAGGTCCCCCCTGTCCTGGCAGGCTGCCACCAGCGAGCCCCCCTCGAGACATTTACTGTGTTCAGATCTGCTTTACCTAGCTATGATGGACAAAAAACAGGCGAGTGCTAGTATGTCTCTTTCATTAGGTAGGTATATGGTCACTATCTTACTGCAGATGGAGCTTATGGTTTCGAAAGAAATTAAATGGAGTGTATCCAGACAGTAATAAATGTGGATGTTCACAGTGAGTGTCCAGAAAGCACAAGCCAGAAAGGTTAACTGGAGTTTTTACTTTCCAGCGCAGTTTGAGAAGTGCTCACAGGAACGAGGAATTAATAGCTCCAGTTAAGAGTCTGGCACCATAAAAGCTTCCTGCATGAGACTGTGCCAGCGTGCTGCAGCGTCCCGTCTCCCAAGAGCAGGTATTCCTGCTCAAAGCTCCCCACACAGCCCTGCCCGGCCTCGGCAATCTCAAAGCATGTCGATCCTCCAGCCCTGGTCTTCCCTCACTACGTCTGTGTCCTGCTCTGACACACCAGCACCCGGTAACCCTCAAGAAGTGACCACAAACCCCGTGGCAGAGGCAGTTCTGCGATGCCAACAGTTTTACAGGAGACTGGCGATCTTGGCTGCCCCAGGGTCAGCATCTGAATGCAAACCTAGCCTGTTCTGTGAGATGAGTCATTTTAGGAGGGCTTTAAGTAGCTAAAAATTGCCCCGGCCATTCAGCCAGAATCTTGTGAGCATGAGGAACAGCCCTAGAAATCTCTTCCTACAAGGCACAGTTTGCTGTAACAACAGGATGAGTTTGAGGCATATAGAGATGACAATCCAGAAATGAAGGTACTCAGCTGGGAATGAGAAATACACTTGGCTTAAAACGCAGCACAGGGAAAAAATAAACCACAAACCAGCCACTACACCCATTTTGTGGCGTGACCACGACATTTTGGTCTTTCTACAGCTTCAGCAAACCCAACATGAAGCTGGGCGGAATCAGCAATTGCTGCGGTGAGGGATCTGAACAGCAGCCAGGAGACCCCAGCACATGCTAAGCTGGAAGGATCGCAATTACTAAAGTGCCAAAATGATCGCCCAGAATCCCACAGTCAAGCCTCAAATACCATCAGGATTTAACCACAGAAGGACAGATGAGAAGCTAAGATGCAGCTTGCAGCACATCCCCTCCAAGACCTGGACACTCACCCACACCTACGTGCGTACAGACTGAGTGTGCCCTCGATCCACTTTCCTTTCCAGCAAAGGAAAAAGAAAAAATCCATCCCAAGCCACTGCTGGTGCCCCCCTCTCCAGAGACAGCTGCGTTACAGTAACGCTGCCCACTTTTTCTAAGCTCGCTGGACCCTTTGAACTAAAGTAAAATGCATCTCTCAGTTTAACAAAAAGCTCGTCTCCTTGAACTGCTTAAGAAAGGGAAAGTCAAGCGGCAGCAAAAAAAGCCATCAAACTTTGAGGGCTCCTCATTATCAGAGCCTACTGTGCCTGCCCGATTCCTCCCGGGGGCTTCTGATTTTGCGAGTAGAGATAAGACCTAAATGAGAGGGCCACTGGGCTCTGCTAGCACTGCAGAGCTTTCTCCTCAGTTGCTCGTCAGCACCGAGGGGATTAAAAGACTTACCAAAGGAGTGATTGATCACTTCAAACAAGGCGAAGTAGTTTGCGGTAATACTGTCCATTCCGACTTTCGCAGCCACAGCCTAAAGAGCAACCGAACAGGAAAATGGGATGAGAAAAACAGGAGCCAGCAGCTGTCCATCCCCCTCCCAGGTAATGCTAGCTTCATACAGGTTATTCCCAAGTATTCCCTAACCCGAGGTGTCAGTCAAGATGGAAAACCTGAATTTTACTCTTCCAGTAAAACCAGATGTTTTCTTAAGCAAGGGCTGGGACTCTCCTGCTTTCCCCTTCCTGTAAACTGCTCTAGATTTTAAGTGCCACCACGGCTGACAATTAGGTCATCTTTTCTTCTGATGCCTTCAGCTTCAGTTCCTAATAGAAGAGCTGTGCACACCTCCCCTAGGAGTTTTCTCCAACAATGCTTCAGTCCTGCACGCTAGTACCACGGCCAAAAGTCACAGACCTCGGCGAAGGCGACGTGAAATTCAATCGGCTGTGTCCCAGGCGCACAAACGTACTGCGAATCCCATCTGCAGGACTCTGCCATGCAGACCTGGAGTTCAAGAGCCTGCTCTTTCGCAACCCTCTGGCTCCCTCGCTTGCAGCAACATTTTTAGTTCCCCTTTCAAAAAGGGTCTCCCCCACATCATCTTATTCCTCCTAATTCATCAACAGCTTCCACCTTTCCTCCAGCAGTGCTGGTTGAAGTCAGTCGTCCTTAGTTTTCCGCTTAAAGCACTGGGCCTCCGGCCACTCGCAAACCTGTAATCTGGCCAGAGGATTCCCCAAAAGGGTCACTACACTTAATATTCAACTTGCTGTCCTGCCACACAGCCACAGCGAGACTCGTGTGTTGGCTGCAGGCAGCTCTTGGATCCAACTCCTCCACCGCAGCCACTGCAAGCCATAACACACAATCTGTCTAGTGCTTAGAGCCATCCGCCAGCTTTAAGATATTATCAGTGAAAATTAATTCAGCGATGACTCTGTCCTTGCAGCCAAGCCTGCCAGCGAAAACGCTGCTTCAGCACGGCGCAAGGTTAGAGTTCTCTAGCATCCCTGTCCTCTCTGCTATAGCAAAGCAGCATCACTGATGCCCACCTGCACTCGAGAGGAGCAAGTGGGTGCCCACGGGGTCTTGTTAACGTCCGAATTACGTTAATCTTCCAGTCAAGGCAAAAAAACCAGTAGCTCACCTGGTACACCTGGTCTGTAGTGCTGTTCTTTTTGACTCTGACTGTCACTGTTGTTATGTCTGGTAATGCTACTCGGAGCTCCACGTCTGAGACGCCGTTGTAATTCTGAAGGAGGGAAGAAGAGAGGACAGAAATCAGCATCACACAAACTGAGCCCCAAGCTCTATGGACTATTTATTGCCTCGCACTGGCCAATTAAAATGGTCACTTCTAACAACCAGCTGCTCTGCAAGCCTCAAGAATCCAATTCCAGTCTGCACCACAGAAATTCTGAAAGAAGGAAGATGTGAGCTCTGCTCCGAGACAGGAAGCTGAGCAAACTGCTTCAGACCACGACGGGGTAGGATTTTCCATTCACGGGTTTGCCAGTGAAGAGCAAAAGAAAACTCCGGGACACAGCAACTTAACGCACCATGGAAAGGTTGGAAAAAGAACAACAGTTAAAGGGCAAATAGCAACTCACTGCTGCTGCCTGCAACTCGCGTCTCGGGAGGAGCAAGTCAGACAGACTGGTATTCAGAGTGCCTGCTGCCTTTATGCCAAAGGCTGACGAATACAAACAGCTCACAAATGCAAAGCTACCTGGGCTGCCACCAGCACAGAAACCAGCAGGAAAGTCAGCGAATGCATTTTTTTGCCGGGTCGCCCCTTGCCAGAGAGCCAGGGTACGCAACGAGGCCTCGTGGCTGGTCCTGCTCTGTGCACACCTCCGAGAGCAGCACCAAAGCTGCTCTTAGCTGCTGCTATGGAGAAAAGGTTTCCTATGTGCAATGACAGACAGCAAACTCCAGCCTTGATTTTTTGCCACGGTTTTCTGTTCAACCAGCTGAGGGTTTGGCAGGGAACGTCTTTGCTCTCTGATCCAGTTTTACCAAGCATTTATGGCCTCTGTAACAAGGAAGGTCACAGCACAGCTTCAGCACCATCGCCTACGTGCCTACCTCGTCCGACTCCGACAGGAACTCCTGCATGATGTCGCTCTCCCCAATGACACGTATCGAACACACTGCGGGACAGAGAGCGCAGGTTAGTGGGGTGCCCGGGGAAAGGGGGAGCCCTCCCCTCCCGGGACAGGCCCAAAAGCGACATGGAAACAACAACTGTCTGTTCTGCGGGCGGCGTGAAACAAAGGTGGTATCTCCAGCCTGGAAAAACCTTCTCAAAGCAAGTGCTTTCCGGTCTGTATCAGGTGTCCTGGCACGAAGACTGATCCAGTCTGAATCCCCTACAATAGCAAGTGACAAGAGGTGTTGAGTAACTCACTGAGATATTCCCCGTGGGTGAAATCCAGGCCCCAGGCACACGGCCAACAGGAGGTTTAGACTATACTTAAAAGCGGGCAAGAATTTCATAAATAGTACTTTTGCCTCTAAAAAAAAAAGTTATTCCAGAGGGACTGAAACTATTTGGGAATTTAGGCCAAGTTCAGCAAATAATTTGGACCCAGACTGTATCATGTTGCCTCTAAGATGCAACCAGCCTGCCCCTTCCTCCAGCCAGCTGGAAAACGAGGATGAAGACGAACGAGCTGGGCAAGGCAGGGCTGAGATATCAGCGGGGTGGGGAACACCTGACCACATCTTATGGGAAGAGGGGGCTTCAATCCCAGGTGCTGGGTAAGGAAAGAGGCTGTTAACTCACACAAATTAATTGAGCTGCTTCCAGGCAACTAAGAAAATAACATAGCATCATAGGAATGAGGGGTCATTGCTCCCCGAATCCCATCTACCACCTCTTTGCTGCAAAATGTGGGATTGCGTCTTTTCGCCAGGCACTCTGATACAGAGATAAGGTTTTGCATCCACTTTCCCATCATCTGAACTCAACCGAAAGGAAACTTCTGCTGCAGGCATTACAATTCTGATTAAAAAGGACCAAAGTGTTCAGCTGTGAGCAAGCTCAGGTTGAGCTGAGCTCCCTGATGAGAACGGCCTCAAACATGACTTTCTCCTTGCTCCAAAGCTTCCCTCCTCTTCCTCCTCCCCGTGCTCCCTCATCTCCAAGATTATGGGTGAGCAACATGACACTACAAATAAAAGCTCGTTATGCGTTAAAAAACTAATTATACATTTTGTTGTTGGAAGTGCACTGCAAGCGCAAGCCGGTAACACATGCATCATTAAGCTGTGGCATGTCTGAGCTCCCTCTCACCACTTCAGCCGTAAAATCCAATCCAGCTACAAACAAGCTTCTTTCCCTCACAGGTAAACAGATACCCGGGAAGTTTTGGACCACCCGTGGAAGGATGTACCCTGAGGATTTGTTTCCCCGCTTGCAAGGAAGGTGGCATACGGCTGCCTGGGCTCTCCTCCCAGCTCAGTACCTTTCTCCAGGTACTCCTCCAGCCCTCGCCGCCGGGCATCCAGCTGCTGCTCCGACAAAGAGAACGGCCACTTCCCGGGGAGACGGGGAAAAGTGAAGTTGGCAAATTCCCGTTTCAGATTCTGGTGCAGGATGGCAAACTCCCGGTACCGCTTCGAGCAGAGCTGGCGGCCCGCCATGTAAACATTGTAGACCTGCAGGGAGGAGAAGAGGCTCACTGGGGTGAGAAAAGTTTTCCAAATCCAAACTGGCACAGCTCTGCCTTCCCAGACCCACAAGCACAAGACTAAATTAGGAGGGTTTGAGCTAGAATGAGAAACTAGTATGAATAGTTAAATATGCCACTGCTGACCCCTGGAGCTGGGGAATGTCCCAACCACTACCTCCATCTGACAGCAGCAGGATCAGCACAAGTTCAAGGTGCCTTTCTACTCCAAGAGGAAGAGAAAACCACCCAAATCCTTTACAAAAGGCCCTAAACCCCAATGCAGCCGTCACGGCGTTCACCTGGATCATCTCCTGCACAAGCTGCACACGGGAGGGTCCCCAAGGTGCACCAAGCCACCACCAGACAGATGCCTCAGCAATACCGTGCTGACCACATCAGTTGTTTTTGGCAACAAAAGCCTCGTCGCCTTCCAGATGGGCTTGAAGCTACTGCTGAATTTCCAGTTCATTGCAGAATTGAGCCTCAGGTTGCAGCCAAAGCCCCAGAGCTTTCCCCGAGACACAGAGGTCCCAAACCAAGCAGGAGGCTTGGTTTGTGTCTGGACACAGCCCCTGGCAGCCACGAGGTACCGACCGTGGGGCAGATCCCAGGGGAGAAGCAGCATTATGTATCTTTTAGGAGCACCCCACGTTAACTAGTTTCTTCACTATGCGTGCACTCTTCCAGTTTCATTCTGGACACCGTTAAGGAAATAGGACTCTGGTCCCAAACAGGGGAAACCCACAGCAGAATCACGTTCGCAGGACATTTCTCAGCACTGCGATGCTCTTCAGGGAATTCCCTTCCCGTTCATTAACCAGCCGCCTCCATTTTTAAAGCCAATCTGCTCAGTCTCGCAGGCAAGTTAAACAAGCTCTTATCTAAGCATTGCTAATATGCCCTCAGTGATAAGGAGGTCCCAAACAGCAGCATTACCTTAATTAGCTTCACACCAGGAAAGGGATGCAGCGGGGAAGAGAGTAGGTTCATCCTTTTTCATGTTGCTCAAGGGAAGTGTTTGCAACCGCAACCTTTCCTCTTGAGGAGAGGCGCATCACCCTCCACTGTCCTCCCGAAGCCAAAGGGCTGGCAGAGCACAGAGTCGTCGTCTAGCAAGAGGCACGTGCCGAAGACACACCGAGAGTCGCTTCAGCAGCGTTCAAAAGACTCAAAACCCCAACCTGCTCCCCATATGAGGGCCCGGAGCGGTCCCAGCTTGCTCGCCCTCCATGTCTGCGCTCCAGATACCTGCCTGACACCCTTCACAAGAGGAAAGCGCTCCAACAAAACCACAGCTTTGTCCTTAAAAAGAAGCATGTGTTCAACCCTTCCGGCATCACCTCGAGAGAAGGTGCCAGGACGGGGCTAGATCCGAACAGCAGCAGCTATTGTCAGTCCAGTGAAGAGGCTCCCTTTGACCCCTTCTTTAAGATCCTGTGGTTTCTAGGACCCTTCTTCTCCTGGCCCACATGGCACACCTGACCCGACAGCATCCCGCCAGGGCTGGGACAGCAGGGCGCAGGGATAGCACACGCTCCCCGTGAGGCTGCGGATCCACAAGGATCCCATCTGTCCCCTTCAGAGACACGCGTGCCAGGGTGACACGTTGAAGTGACACGCTTTGCGCAGGAGCCTGACTCCTCTGG
>NW_009222852.1:0-13781 GCF_000690835.1 Fulmarus glacialis | reverse complement strand
CCCCCGGCTCCCTTCCTCTCTCACACCCACGCTGTTTCTGCCACGCTGACACTGGCTTCTGTCTTCCTTGGGAAAATGCCTCTGTCCTCAGCTGAGAGAGGAAAAAGTGATAAGCCAGTTTGTCATCTGTCTCCGGCACTTCACACTGCAACGCAATCGTGTCCCGAGGGCGACCGCTCCAGCCAACCCTACCTCCCAGTCTGGGAGTGTGAAGGAAGCCAGCGGCACAAATCTTCCAGCCACGAGTCAAGGCAGCAGCACAACTAACACACCCGATACTCGTCATCTCATCCCAAGTCCCTCCACCTCATCATCCACCCCCACTGATGGCCGCACAGTTCCCTGGCTCTGGAAAAACGAGGACACAGAGCAGAAGAAAAACATGGTCTGGACATAGGTAGGACTGTGCTCCTAACAATAAGCAGCTATTTGCAGGGGGAAGAATACTGCCCTTGTGGCATGCTTCTGTCTCTACCAGTCGCTGATTGAAACTCGGAGCCAGCTGGGGTCCGGCTGCAGGCTCTGCTGATCCTCGCCGAGCGCAGACCCGAGGCACGCTCCGAGCAGCGGCCAGCAGCAGACGCAGGAGGACGGGGCGACCGAGAGAGTTCGCAAGCCAAGCATCTGTGAACACTACACAGCCAGGCAAGGAAGCAGCAGAGATGAGCAAGGTCAGGCTGACTGAGGAGGTTAAATACACCCCAGATGTAGCAAGAAGACACAGTTCTGCAGACGAGTGTCTTTGTCCAACTCATTTTGGGTCCCTCTCCAAACATTTCCTAGCCACAGCCAGCCAACCCTGATGAGCCAGAATCAACCTTAAGCCTCAGAGGATGCACCCGTGTCAGGTACCTGGATGACAGATGACATTATCTAGGAAAATGACTGCCAGCCTCCCCAATAAACGCAACAGAAGAGGCAGGGAACCCAAAGGAAAAAGACTTTTTACAACTATTTCCCCTGGCATTCCCTAAAGGGAAAAGAAATTCTGTAGATGGGAAGCTACACTTCAAGGCATCTGCTCCCTTTGCTTTTACATCTATCACAGATGTCCTTAACACTTGGTGTAAAACAGGAGATACAAATATGAAAGCTTATATGAACAAAATAATAACTTCCTACTTAATCTTCACAAGAGATCAAGCTATTCCAGATACATTAATAAAAAAGCTTCCCAGCTCACAGGAAATAGCTGCAAAAGAATAACTGAGCACAGCAAGAGTGAGGACGGGGCAAGCCTAAGACAGACAGTGTCAAAAACAGTCCATGATAAATTAATGTGCCTCCACCCTGAAGACAGAGAGCGTTGCCACGAATTGTCACTAACAGCAAGGAGCACACCAGCTCGGAGTGCAGACGCATCCTATCTCCAGAAAACACCATCCAAGCTGATACTAACCACAAACTTCTCGCCGTTTTGCTCCACGTGCTTGTAGGTGGGGATGGAGATGGGCACAGCTTGTTTTTCTGTGTAGTCGTAGAATGACTGCCCCAAAGAGTCATCACTCGGATCAAGATTATCTGCCTCGTGGGGAGGCACGGACAACACTGTCAGAATTAACTCCTTCTCTCCTGCACGAATCAGGTCCACCACTTGCTTGTGTGTTGCTCCTTCGACATTCACCCCATTCCTGCGAAAGAGAAAGCAAAAAAGCCATAAGCAAGGCGGAGGTGACTGCAGAGCCTTCAAACCACGCCAGGACCAGCCCAGAGATCCATCATATATCTGCTTCCCTTGAAAAACCCTCCAGCCTCAACTGCTCTGGTTGCTCCAGGTTCGCTCTGGTCTAAACTTCACTAATCTTCTCTATTGATGATTTCTCATGTTATTAGTTACTGAATTATGTTTAAAGACTTCAACACAACTAAAACTTCTTTAAGACTCACGCACCCCCTTGAATATTTAAAACGAGTTTTGCAGTTTTTACCATTTCTCAATGGTACGACATGGCACGTTCATACGCAGAAAGCGAGCCTTTTCCTGTCAGCTAAAGGCAAATGCAAGACGACCACAGAATTGGGGAAGAAAACACTGAACGCCTTACACATACTACTCTGTGCTCCCATCCACCAAGACACAGCACCCACGAGCACATGTGCTTCAGTGCAACACAAAGGAGACGTGCATTCGCTTCAGTTACTTCCAGGCAAACTGCTGTGCCTTGCCCCAAACAGCCCAGGAACACTGCTACAGCGAGTAACGCGTTTCTGCTTCCTAAGCTGCTCCAACCTGATTGCAAGAGCTTGTCACAATTACGCTCCAAGCCCTCCAGGAGCCCCAGGGAAGACCCAAGACATATTTCAGTGCAACACAAAGGAGACGTGCATTCGCTTCAGTTACTTCCAGGCAAACTGCTGTGCCTTGCCCCAAACAGCCCAGGAACACTGCTACAGCGAGTAACGCGTTTCTGCTTCCTAAGCTGCTCCAACCTGATTGCAAGAGCTTGTCACAATTACGCTCCAAGCCCTCCAGGAGCCCCAGGGAAGACCCAAGACATATCCAAGCCTTTTTTTTTTCCTGCTCTCCCTGCGAGCTCAGTTAACCATCGCTTGGGTCTTGCTTTGCCAGAAGATACGGATCATACCTTGGCCAGCCTAGAAAGATGCTGGACCTATGACTTGATTTCAAAGCAAAGAGAGCTGTTAGGTTCTCTTCCAAATCTGGAAAAGGACAAGCCTGTTTTTCCTCCTGATAAGAGCTAAATTTAGTAGCGAGTCTCCATAAACTTGCAGTCATCACAAGCATCTCTGTGAAGAGTTTGGTATCCGAAACATTCCCTGTATAAACAGGAACAGGCAGAGCTTCACCCACTGCATCCCTACCAGTCAGCCTGGCCGTGCTCTCGCAAAGCTGCCGGAGAGCCCGTAGATCATCGGAGACGACAGGTCCCTTTCACCTCTGCTTCCCGAGCAGCTGCTTGGGACCAGCCTGGAACAAACCAGCCAAGGAATTTCTCACCGCTGAGAAGCGACACCGGCAACTACGCCATAATGCCAATTTGTCTTCGCTCACACCTAGGAATTTCTCCACCAGAAAGCCCAGTGTTGCCCTTATTCTGTGCTGCTGGCTACGGCCATCACCTTATGCTTCAGAGGAGTGCAAGAGGAAAGCAGCCTGCACTTTCCCAGCCACAAATCCTGACCATGCAGGGCGAGAAAGGGTTCTCAAATACTCCCTCTGGCAATCAGCTACTCCTTCCTGGAGCCTGGGAACAGACCGTCATCAACTCACTGCCAAAGACGTAGTGCTGGTCACAGAACCATCCCAGCTTGCCTTAAATCAAGCGCAGCATTTAGCTTTCAATCCCCAGCTCTCAAATGAAAGAGAACAGCTCTTACCGCTTCACATCAATCATTTTTTAATCGAACTTTTACTTAGAAGAATTGCCCTGGAAAGATCCGATCTTGACTTACAAATCTGGGTGAGAGATCCCAGGCTCCGAATCAAGTTTAAAAAAGCCCCAAGCAGTGCTTGTGAGCCAGAGACAGCACTTGCACTTTGCTAGGAGTTGGACAAGAAAGCTTCCCCCAGCTCAGACACCACCCACAGTTATCAGCCCTCTTAGAGGTCCCGGATCGTTTCACGGAAGGGATAACGAAGCAACCCTCAGATGCAGCCCCTGGGCTCTGTGTGATAAGAGTGCTCGAAGAGCTGTACACAGCTTTTACAGCAATGAGGCCGTTAAGTTCAGGAAGAGGGAAAATCCCCTCCTCACCGGCCAGCTCTTCCACAGGGCAGGAGCCTGACCTCCAAAGCAGCAACTTTGGTTGCAGAGGGCAGCCCTCGTTACCGAGTCGAGCCGTCAGCCACCAACACCGTCACACTAAAGCGACATTTGCCTTTGTTCCACCTGACCGACGCTCACGTGCTGCTCGCTTATCCCAGACCACTTCCGCTCGCCTAGAATTAAACCCAGTCCGCAAAGCCCACCAGCACCGCTGCCCAAGTATGATTTTTGATGGATGGGGATGAAAAGCCAGAGACTCCAGTTGTGCGGAGAAGGCTGCTGTTTGCCCACACCAGGAGGGACGGCAAGCCAGAACGACTCTCCTCCGCGCGTCCCAGTCCTGCCCTGAAGACAGAAGGACAAAGACAGGGGAGTTTAGCCACTGTCACACGCTCGACCTCGAGCCCATCTCCAGCCAGCGACAGGCAGAGCCCCCGCCAGCTGGCAGCAGGGGCTTTTGGATGACCCGGGCTGCAGAACTCGCTGCTTAGTCCACAAAAGTCAAGGCTGGTTTTTAGTTACTCAGCCCCAGCTAGGCTAGAACTACATCCTCAGCTTAACTTCCCATGAGCAAAGACCTCAGACACTGCGCTTTCCCTTCTGCCAGCAGACCGAGAACAAACACGCTGCCAGCTTCCTCCTCTTCCTCTCCCACACCCTCCTCAGCCCCTGGTGACTTCTGCTGCCACCCGTTTCCTCCCCAGACCAAACCCTGGGAGGGGGCGAGGACAGGACCTGGGACTCCCGACAGTAAGACTGCAATGCATCATTTCATTCACAAAAAACCGGTAACACCCACTGCCGGCTCTCCGTTGCTCCCAGCGGGCTTCTTTCTAAGATCAGATGTTGCTTTAATAGCAGCGCTGCTCGCCCCTCCGCTGTGCCAAGCAGTAGGAAGGAGCCGTCGGTACCGCAGGCGCGTGGGGCCGGAGGACTCGCACCTTTGCAATAAAGTCACCATAGCAACTCAGGCTGGAATCATCATCGATGAACCGACGAAGAAAGGGAACGGTAAATCATGCGACACAGGCAAATCAGGAGCAGCTGGCAAGGCGAGAGGAGCACAGCTGAACGATGCGCTGTTTACGCAGCCATGGACCTGCGGGATCTGAGAGCCGAATGCACTTTTCCCAAGACAACGGGACACTTGGGTACTTTGCTCCTCAAGCTTCCGCCTCCATTTGGAGTCGGAAAAAAGATCCAGGTGTTACCTTTTCCCTTCCAGGGAATACGCATGGTCCCAGGAGAGAGCGGTGTCCACAGGGCTGCGTCCCGCCATACCTTACAGAAAAGACGTCCAGATACACCAGCGGCAGAAGATGACCAGATCCAACGAATCCGTCCCTCCACGGAGGAGGTACTGCAGATGGCTCTCATCTCTCTTCTGCGCCCGAAGGGAAATAGAGGAGAACTCTGCTCATGGTGAGCAAACTGCTGCAGGATGGAGACCGCAGCCAGGTACATGCAACCCCCGGCCAGGTCTGCCAGACTTCAGCAGCACTCGAAGAGCAACCTCCCCTGACAAATCACTTCTCTCAGCTGTCTGCCACCAAACGAGGATGTGGTTAAACCAGGAGCACGAGGTTCTGTCACCTTTCGCTGCAGGACGGTGGGTGAGTCTCCTTCCCTCGACGCCCGGCTTCCTCTTCGCCTCACCGGGGATGCGAGCTGCCTCGCAGGAAGGCTACCGCAGGAAAGCTCTGAAGTCGGTGGGTAGAAGCGGTGCTGGAGCTGTTCAGTGCACTGTTGGACTGGGCAACGCGGAGCCTTTGCACGCCGTCCCTCTGGCAGGGGCATCCCCACCCAAACAGGGCTGCAAAGCAGCTCCCAAAGACTCTTGCCATCCCCCAGGGAGCTGCGAAGAAGCTGTTTTCCTCCTGGTGCTGGTTATGGTCAGCCTAGCTCGATACTCGCCGTGACTAAGGGCTGACGTTGGCTGAGCTGAAGACAGCATAACCCCAAATCACTCGTTACCACGTTTCTGTCGGCAATCGTCTCCCCGCGGCAGAGGGAACACACACCCGTGCCGCAGTCCACAGTCCAGCACGCCGGCAAAGACGCCTGCCAAGACAGGCCTAGGCTGAGACTCCGGACTGTGACCAGAGGCAGTGGCACGCTTTGCTGCCCGCTGACACCACTGCAAGGGCAGAAACCCTGGCACGCGTGGGGCGAGATCAGGCGCTGCCAGCCTCGGCACTCGCCCGTCGGGGCTTGCCTGGTGCTACGGGGGAAGCCAAGCTCTGGGAATTACAGCAGGTTATGCTTAACAAAAGATCTTCAGCCTGTGGTTCAGCAAGCTCCTGCCGCAAAAAATACATGCTGGGGGGCAGAGCAGACCAGTGTTTGCTCATCGTAATGAATTTAAAAGCCTCTTTGAGACTGAGTTTCCAAAGCACTAGCCCAAAGACGGTGAGCAGCAGCTGCGGGCTGGCACGGTCCCCTGGCTGGAAGGAAGATGAGCTGCTGAAGCACCCCGCTCGGTCCCCCAAACCTGCTCTCTCCGCCAGCACGGTGCAGAAAACGTCTCACTCACCATCTGCATTTGAACCCGGCAACACCTATCAGCAAGCGTTCTCGGCAAGAAGAGGAACTGCTGGCAAACACCGGGAGACCCTGAGGACGAAGCACGCGTTCCACAAAGCAAAATTCCCTGTCATGCCAATGCTAACAAGCAAGATCCGCGAGACACAGAGAAGAACATTTCGCTTCTCCCATTTGTACACTGAATGACTCACTTTCTGCAAAGACCTCTTAAAATTTCCCAACTATCTCTCTGTCAAGAAATGACAAGGAAATTTACTGCAAGAAAGTCTGCAATAAGCTTCCTGGAGATTAAGACCACAGCCTGCCTTTGTGCTTTGTTCAGGCAAAGTACTGACCAAGCTGACAAACCGTCCAAGGAAAAACATCCCAGAAACTACTCAAGTCATCTTTAAGGCTTTGCTTTTTAGCAGATGAGCACCTTCAGCCATCCCATGCTATCAGCAGGGCCACCATGGCAAAGCACAGGTCAGAGCCCAGCTCTGCAGTTAAGGCAAGACCAGCAAAACCTGCGTTAAACAAGCACAGCTCTATCCGTCTGGCATCGCACCGCTCGCCCATCCCAGTGTGACAGAACCAGGCTGGCAAGAGCCTTGCCGTGTCGATGTGGCCTCAGAAGCAATACTGGCAGCAGCTAGTCGCACCACAACTTCACGTGTCACCTGTCTCTTAACGGGGATGGTCTGCCAAGTCCCCATCTCCCCCCACCCAGCGCTTCGCATCTCCCAGCTCCTGACGCTTGGCTCAAAACACATCGGGCTCCAGCTCTGTCCAGGGCTGTACGTTAAGCCCATAAAATTCAATACATAATCAAGAAGCTCCCTGCACTCCTGCTTCTTCTGTAGCACACCGGTTCTCACCAATATTCAGCTGTGGGAGAGATTTTAAGTGCGGTGCTGAGACAACAGCAGCGGTGACAGATTACTCCCTGCTCTGAGAAGGGCTGATGAAGGAAGAAGAGCGCTGAAGATGAGATCCAGCAACGAGGGCAGTCACCACAGGGATCAGCAGCCTCCTCAGGAGAGGCTCTGGAAATAAAGATGAACAGCTAATGAGCTTACTGGACACAGCAGTGCGGGACAGCTTCTCCAGGCTTGCTGTAGCAGTTGCAGAAACAGCCACTTTATCGTCTTCACCCCTCTCCCTTCTCAAATCCAGCTAATGCCAAACACCGAAACAGCTCCACGCGACGATGCCTTACGGCGTGCGTTTGCAAAGGGGCAGCCGCTGCGACGGTGCCAGCTCCTTCCACCACTCCTCGGGAGAGCGACGTATTCGCCCGACCAATCCGCAGCAGCTTTAACAGACCCAGCTCCTTGCAGCTTATCCCAGAGGAGTGTTAAGTTTCTCAGTTGCATGATACACCCGAGACCATTCAAGCTAAATGGTTTCCCCGACAGGCAGCGTGTTTCTCCCCCTCCAGCCCTGAACTGCTCAGTCCCCAAAGCCAGACGGCCGTCGGCACAAGCCTTCCTCAAACTGAACCACCCCAGGGCTGTTCAGCTGAGGCTGAAGCAGTATTTCCCCATTTCTAATCACCCAAAAGAAGGGAAGCCAGCCTTCCTCTTTTACAGCTAAGCAATCCAGACCCTGTCCAACATTATTCCAAACAGATTAAAAAACCCCAGGAAGACACTGGGGTGTGTGCAATTCCAGTGACCTTTCCTACTTCTCTGATGTGGGAGAGACCAGAAGGGGATTGCGATAACTACCATTTTCACAGAAGCCTCTTACAACATTTTTAGGAAGTTTTAACGTCCCTGTGCATATTTACACGCATTGCTCTGGCAAACAGTGCGACCGCCATTCACCCGCTCCAATCATGAGAGCAATGATTCCTTGCAAATTAACACTTCTGAAACACCCTGAAAGAAGACAAAGAATGTTAACATTTCAGAAGCTTAAAGACTAAATATTACCACAAAGCAAACAAGTACTGAGCTGTTAGTCTTGCTGAAAAAGAAACAACATTTTGGACACTTCAGGAACCAAATCTGTATCAAATCCACCCTGGAAACTCAGGAGCAGTTAACTGCAATCAACTTCTACACCAGCAATAAGAGACATCATCTAGGTCAAGGCCTCCTTGGGTTTTCCTTCCCTGAACCATCAGCAAAGCCACCCCGATAAGAGCAGAGATGGACAGGGCTGCTAGACCACAAGCCCCGGTGCCAGCACAGAGCTGGACTTTTACGCATAACCTTTCTGACCATCATCAAAGCAATGATTTTTATCTGCTCCTTTTGTAGACCCAGATTCTCCTCTGTCTCAGTTCAAGCTGCTGACGGCCAAGTTCAAGCCTTTTTTTCACTCTTTCGCAGAGTTCCAAGCAACATCAATGAGCCTCCGAGGACTCTGCAGACCACACGCTGAAAACCACCATCACAAGATGCTCCTCCAGAGACGTCAGTGAGGAGCCCAGCAGGGTCTCGCGCTCCAGCTCTTCGAAACAGCATCCTAGCCCAACAGCAACCTGGAGCACGGGTGTTCACGAGGCCTCTCAATGACATTTTGGTCTGCAGCTTGCATTTTGCAGGCACAGGTTTGAACCCCCGTAAAAGGAAAGTCTTCCCCTGCCTTGTACTTTGTCCATCACTGCTTCCTCGGTGTTCAGACTGGTGAACAAGGAAGGGAAACGATGGGTGCAAAAAAAGCCACCACAACACGCCGGGCACCAACGTCCAGCACATCCCCAGCAGCTCTTGCCCATCAGGAGTGGGGCCGCCGCTTCCACCGAGCCTGCGGGGACTGACCCACTTGCTTCGTTATCTTGAGCTGAACAAAGCAGGAGCAGAGAGCCCAGGCAGCAGAAATGGGTTTAAATTTCTCCAGCTTCAGTCATCGCGCCCATTCCTAGGCACATACAGAGTTCTGTTTAAATATACTGCAGAAGTGTTAAACCAGGGTAGATAAAAAGGCTCTTGCGTTTATCTAATTGTACGCTTAATGGAAAACCCAGCACACGAGGGTTCTTCATTTACCCACCGCTGTTATCTCTCAAGAAAGAAAAGATACATTTGCAGTTTTTCACTCAAACAGCCAACGCCAGCCTTGCTGAGCACACCGAGCACAGGCTGAAAGGCGCAATCAGGAGACCGGAGTTATTCCCAATTCTAATCTACAGCCTTAACCAGGCGAATCCACTCCCCCCCGCGCTTCAGCAGCCCTGTTCATAAGAGAGGGAGAGATGCTGACCCACAGTAAAACGCTCCGAAAACACATGCAGAAAAGCGAGGCATGGAGCCCAGAAAGGTTGAGGTGAATTCAGGAATGTTACTGGGAACACGGTGTGTTTAAGAGGTGGGGGGAGGAAAGATATCTATCAGCTGGTGATTAGAAGGACTTTAGGTTCGCCAGGCTGCAAGCCAAACTCAACACGTTTTGTGAGTTCCTATGGCTGCAACCGCAGCAGAACAACCACCCACCTCTGCCGTGCATCCCCGCGTGTCTTCCACCTTCTCACCATCCAGGCGTGTGAGATAAAGCTTCCAACACTGACTCAATCCACTTCCCAAACTGTCTGAGGTCAAGGAAAGAGGCACCCTTGAAGACTTTGGCCAAGGTAAAGCCTGCTGACCGCTTCGTAAGGTGATTTTCTGGCAACGCACCCTTTATGCGAGCAGCAACATGCTGCATGTAAGCAGGGCACGCAGCTGCCGCCTCCTTTTTACAGACTGTTCTGGACTTTTCCAAAGCAGAAGCAGCTTTTTCTACCCCAAGTCGATACACAAAATTAGACTTTTGACCAAGAGAGGATAGTTTAATCTCCTGAGGGAAATGCCTTCTACCCCGCACACCAGGCACAAGTCGCTCCCCACGAGGGTTAGGAAGAAGCCGTCTCCAGCGGGGGTAATTCCATCAAGACCCGTATCGAGGGGTACGACACCTTCCCTTGAAGCAGCCGGTGCTGCGACCGTTTCAGACATTTCTCTGATGAAGGAACAAGTGATGGAGACCAATTCTCTGGTCTGGGGTATCCCCCTACCCTGGCAATCACACCTAGATCAGGCCAGTTTTCCATTGCACACAGTTCAATAATATTGAGAACAAATCCCTTCTTTATCTGTTCAATTATTTTGGAGCGAGCTTCCCTGCAAACAGAGCAAACGCTAGTGAGATTTTCTTTCCTGTCAAGATTAGTTATGATTGTCATTCAGGGTGATAATCAAGAACTAAATTAGCTTTCATTGTCTGTCTCCAATGCCCTCAACACCCACAAACACACAACCAGCTAAGAAGATTAGCGAGCACGCCATAGCTATGTTGCAAAACCAGCCTTCGAAAGCAAGAGGTCTGAGCTAGATGCTAGATAGGGGAGCATGATGCAGTGAAGGATGGCAAGAAAGGACTTTGTAGTGAGGACAGGACTCTAAATAACTCTTCAGACAACACCTGAAACACCCTTTGGTTTTGGATGAGGACAGGGAAGCAGGTTGCACTCCAGCTGGCAAAGGAAAATCACACTGCTGTTACTGCGGCCGGAGCCCTCAGCCGTGCAGGGACGGAAGGTCTCTGGGTCTTGCAGCACCGTGCACGTCCAGAGCGGGCTGGGGAAGAGATGTGGGGTGACAGACTCCACAGACAAGTTACCACGTGTTAAATACCCCGTTACTCTGCAGCAACAGCCACAGTAATTCCATCAAGGCCATGCAGTGGAAGAATCTCGTCTCTCAGGCTCTTGCTCCAAAAACCTCTCCCCCAGGCCAGTTTGTTCGGAGTTGGAAACAAAACCGCACTTGGAAATAAACAGCCCATGCAGAGAACACCTAACCTGCACGTGCTTTCGGCACTCAAACACGACACGAGATCTGCAAAGATGCCGAGGGGCCAGCAGTTCCTCCCGAAGCCCCGCTGCCCAGCTCCAGACCCACAGCTCGGTTTTCCCCGAGTTCACCGCGACTGCCGAACCCGCCATGGGTCCTATGGGCAGATGAACCGGGTGCTGGCATCGCTGTGCCGGGGAGGCGGCAGCGGATGGGCCCCCGTGCCTCCCGGGGAACCCCACCCCCACCATTGTGCGCAGGGTGCTGCTGTGGAAAGGAAGGGAAATCAGAGCTATTTTTGGAGTCTTGTTTTATTGTTTTCTACTCCAACTCACAACCGTGCTAAGATTACTTGCAGAAGTTGGATTTTAACAGACCCAGGGAGAATTAGCGTCCTCTTGGCAGAGTGTGCAGAGACACGGGGTCTTCACGCCGCCAAAACGTGGCTGGTATGTAATATTTTTTGGGCTGATTTATGCAGCCAGGTTAACAAAAGCGATAGGCGATATTGGAAAAGGGTGAGAGCCAATCTGGCAGTGCTACAAGAAGATATATGAGCAAATTAAAAGCGACTTCTCCCTGGAGATGAGAAGTGGCAGATAAAGCAAGAGGAAATCCCCCATCCTTCCAGCCGCAGTTGCTCCCTGCCCCGCGGAGGGGGAAGCCACGGGTACAGAGAGCCTCGAGCAAACGCCCCTCGTGCCCCCTCATTAACCATCGTTATCTACAGGTCTTAATTCTTTCAAACACCGCTGTGTGGTTTAGTGACAGACTAATGGTCAGTTCCTCACCTCACACTGGCCAAGACACCGGGGACCAAACCCCAATTCCAGCACTGGCCTCAAAACCTACCTCTGATTTCAAACGCAGCATTTTAAGTGTTTCCCCACAGCGGGCACAAGGGAGAATTCCATCTCGGCACCTTGCAACGCATACAAAATATTTCCCCTCGGTCAACAAACGCTGTTCTCTCAAGTAGATCCTTCAGGTGCAGAATTCAACCCCCGAATGGTTCTTCTGCACAGAAAAATCAAAGCATAAAGTATTTGGGTCACATGGGAGAGAGCCAAATCCCAACAGCAAGCTTTCTGCAGGGCACGGGCAGCTCTCTAGCCACGGGCTAGTCAGAACAGCTCTTCTCTGCTGGGCCCAAACACATGCTGTTGTCCTTCACACACTGCAGCCTGCAAAGACTGGCAGTCTGCTATGAAATCCCTGTAATTAATAAGTAATTGAACTTAACCAACTCAGCATGAAGTACAAATACGTAAGGATCAGGAGGTATCGCACAGCTCAGCATGGGCAGAACCAACCCCAAGAACCACAAGATGAAGGGGAACACGCTAAGAAAAACACACCTCGACAAGCTGAGGCTACAGAAAGCCCTCAAAGAGATTTAACCAGTGTCAGTCCACAAACATGGGCTCAAAGTTTAATGGAGGGGGGAGGAAGATCAGTTTCAACACAGCTGAAACATTCCCACAGAAAGATGTTTTCAGGCTCACATTACAATTCTTGCTGTCGAGAAACAGCTACCGCACAGCCCTGGACAGCCCGAGGTCCCAGTGACCGAGAGGAAGAAAAACCAAGCAGCCGGTCCCATCCCTGAGCGCGCATTTCCATCTCTGCAGCCTTCTGCAAAGCCGCATGGCTGCCGGAGGGAAGGCAGGCCACCAGCTCCAACAAGCACCCTGCCTCGCCCAAAGGAGCCCTCTGCCCTCCCCAGGAGGGTCTCTACCTTGAAGACCGAGGCTCCCACTCACGGGAGGAGGGTTTGTACCCTGGCACACCTTGTCCCGGCCCACGCCAGCTTTCTGCGAGGGCACCTGTGGGCTCACCCAGCCCAGCACCAGTTTCTGCCAGCTACGGTCCCTTCCCCCTGTTCTCTCCCCCCGCAGACTTTCTCAGGGTGAGCTCCCCCTTCCTTCCAGCCACCTCCTTTCACATCTCCTAACCTACTTCCCCTCCTCACCAGGGATCTCTCCCGGGAACAGCTTTTCTCCAGGAGCTCAGTGCCTCCCCAGGCAAATTCCCCACGGCAGCCACCCCCTTCCACCAGCCCCTTCCCTTCCTTCTGTGGGGAGGCAGATCCGTGGACGTGGCTCCTACAGATATTTCTGCTGCCCATGAGCCCCTCCTGCTCTGCAATCCAAGGGATGCCCCCAAAAACAAAGGTGGGGGGAGAATCTCCCCAGCGATGAGCTGGTGAAGGACCCCGGATTCACCCTCCAAGGGAGGGGCTCTTTCCCAAGGCTGCAACCCTCAATCCCTCCACACACCCCACAAAGAAGGGGATCCTCTAGAGAACCCCCTAAAAAAAAAAAGCCTCACCTTCAGGGAGATGGAGGCTGTGTCCCTCCACCCCCAAGGGGGTCCCCCAAATCCCTCAGGGAGGAAGATGCTGGCCCACAACTCCCTGTTAAAAGAGGTACCCTAAAACCCTCAATGAGAGGATGAAGACAGTCCACACTCCCCTCTGTATAAAGGGGTCCCTGGGGATCAGAGGCTGGCCCAGCCCCCTCATAAGGGGCCCCCAAAGCCCCCAGCGAGGGGAGGCCAGACCCCGTAAGGGCTCCCAGTGAGAGGAACCTGGCCCAGCCCCCCCAGTAAGGGCTCCCCAAAGCCCCCAGTGAGAGAAGACCAGACCAGGCCCCCTCATCAGGGGCCCGCAAAGCATCTGGGCAGACAAACGCAGCCCCTCACAGGAACCTCCCCCGGGGCACCCCCCCATAGGGGTCCCCCCAAAGCC
>NW_009222851.1:638-1222 GCF_000690835.1 Fulmarus glacialis | reverse complement strand
GGGTGCGAGGGCTGAAGCTTTCTTTTAAACGGGAAGGTGGTTTTTATTTTTTCCACTCTCCGGGTGACACTCGGTGCTGGTACGGCGCGCGGGCGTTGCTCTGCCAGCACAGCAGTTAAAATGAAAATGGTTAAACCTGGGGGGTGGGGGGGAAAGTGCTGAGCGGGGTTATACAGTTCTCCGCCTTGCTGCAGTGATGCGTATGCAAAAATGCATGTGCAAAAATACACAGGTGCGTGCTCAAAACCACGCGCGCGCAAAGCTGTGTGCGTGCGCGGCTATCCATGCGCAAAAATGCGTGCGTGCATAAGAACACCCGTTTTGTGCACTAAACCACACATGTGCACAAAAATACGCCTGCATGCACAAAAAAGCACATGCACGTGTGCACAAAACCACATGCACATGCACATGCATGTGTGCAAAGACATGCATGCAAAAACCCCGCATGCAAAAAAATACACATGCACGCAGAACCACCACACACGCGTGCAGAAAAGGAAGCATGCCCCCACGCAGAAATGCACACGCGCGCACAAAAAGCACACCCCGGCACGCACAGAAATCCACAGGCGTGCACAAAT
>NW_009222851.1:0-574 GCF_000690835.1 Fulmarus glacialis | reverse complement strand
CCCACGCGCATGCATTAAACCATGCAGATACGCATGCGCAAACCCCCACGTGCATGCATTAAACCATGCAGCTACGCATGCGCTGCCCTGCGTTTGCACCCTGCCTGCAAAATATTAGAGGGAAATATTTGGGGGGGATATTTTGGCCGGAGGATGCTGCCGGCAGCAGGACGGTGCCCTCTAACGGCTGCGGGTTTGCTTTCGGGATGCATCCCGGGGGGAAAACCCACGTCCCTTTTGGTTAAATTAATGAAAATGGAAATTAAAAAATTAAAACCCCGGGGTGGATAAAGCGAGCGGAGCGAGGGATGTACACAATGACGTCGTTTATTTAAACATTTACTCCAAGAAATATAAAAAAACCCATGAAGAAGACAATTACAGCACTAACCCAGGACCCTCCCAGCTAAAGGACGAGTTGTTCCCAGACCCTCCTGGTTTGGGATTATTTCCTTCCTCCAGCCTCCTCCTCCGCTCGCCCGCGGCCGGGACAGGGCGCCCGACGGGGGAGAAGTTTAATCAGGCTAAAAAGATTTTGCTGGCGGCCAGATGAACCAAAATGATGCTTTTTTGG
>NW_009222850.1:859-1166 GCF_000690835.1 Fulmarus glacialis | reverse complement strand
CCCCCACCCCCGATTCCCACCCAAATACATCTATTTTTGAGGACTCGCCTCTCCATCCTCTCTTCCCCATCTCCCTTCATCCCCTCGGTGTGTTTGGGGGGACCGCCCTCGGATTTCTTACAAAGAATCCCCCGGATTTCTTACAAACGCACCCAAAAAAATCCTATTTTCTCCTTTTTATTGCTTTTTATTAATGTTTCCCCCCTCCCCTTTGCTTTTTAACCGGACTGTGCCTCTTGCTGAAGTGTTTGGATTTTTTATTTATTTAATTCCCCCCCCCCCCCTCTTTTTTTTTGCCCCTCTTTAA
>NW_009222850.1:0-820 GCF_000690835.1 Fulmarus glacialis | reverse complement strand
TTTTTTTTCCCCCTCTGTAAAATAAGTCTGCAGGGACGTGTGAAGAATAGTTGTACAAGAATCTGGCTCTTTTGTCTATAAAGCAGCCCTCCCACCGCTCTCCATCCCTCGTCCCCCCACCAGCACAACCGTGGCGAGAAACACTTTGGGAGGGACAAAACCCAGAGAAACGCAGCACCTCGGCAGAGAAAAAGCAAAAAAAAAAAAAAAAAAAAAGGGGGGGGGGGGTTTAAAAATCACATTTTTGGCTTTATTTCCTTTTCCTGCCCGGGATGAGGGCTGCGAAATATAGATCTGGTTACCATCGCGGGGACGTTTTTAAGTACAAAGCGCCTTTTTGACAGTACTGAAGAAAAATAAGTATGCATTGTCTCTCCGGATTCATTGTGTTGGCTATTACCATACTGACCGTTTGGTAACCTGTACCTCAGCCCATTAGCAATCTGTGCTCTCCAGAAAAAAATGAAGTACCTATCTACTGGGGGTTTGTTATCCCGTGTTTAATAATAATAGGAAAAGCGGGGTAAAAGCTCGCGGTGGATGAACTCTGCCTCCTTGAGATGCGGGAGGTGGGAATCAATTTTGGAGTGGAGTTTTATTCCGAGCTTGTTTTGAGGTGATTATCGCACAATTAGTGGTAGGAGAACTAAAAACCTCTGTGTGTGTGTATATATATATTATTTTTTAATTCTTTTTTTTAATAGTTGGGTTCTCTCTGCCATAGGCAGTGGCACGTAATTAATTAAATTTTATTTTTTTCCTACCAACTTGAAAGCAGTCAGCGCAAAGAAGACCTTCTCTTTTTGTCCCTTCCTGATGC
>NW_009222849.1:963-1232 GCF_000690835.1 Fulmarus glacialis | reverse complement strand
GAAGACACGGCCGACGCCTCGGTGATGGGCGTGAGCCAAGGCCTGGTGACTGATGCCAAGCACAAGACAAGATGGGGGGATGGAGTGGGCGGTGGCCCCAGACGTGTGTGCTGAGGTCGCAGCGCTGCCGGAGCAAGCACTGTGGACAATGATGTCACCAAGCAATGAGTTCTGATGTCACCACATCCCCAAGTGGTGGATTCTGTTGTCACCAAGGAATGGACTGACATGTCTCCAAGAGATGAATTGTGAAGTCCCGGAGCGATGGA
>NW_009222849.1:415-738 GCF_000690835.1 Fulmarus glacialis | reverse complement strand
CCCGGCCAGCTTCAGGCAGCCGGGGCACCCAGGAGCTGCACTCGCAGCCGCAGAGGTGAGCTGGGAGGGGAAACCTCACCCGGGGGAGCTGGGAGGGTTTTCTTCTTGAGGGACCTGGGCATTTCTTCCACCCCTCCCCGGGCCAGCCAATGACCGTGTGGCCTCTCTTCCTTTTCTAGCACGACACCCGCTGCTGCAGCGCCAGTGAGAGGGAGTGGCTTGTCCTCCCCAGCTCCCCCCAGCCCTCTGTAGTGAGTGGAGAGCATGGCCACGGAGCTGGAGGAGCACTGTCCCATCTGCCTGGGCAACTGGGAGGAGGCCCG
>NW_009222849.1:0-382 GCF_000690835.1 Fulmarus glacialis | reverse complement strand
TGGCCTGAGGGCAAGCCCGAGTGCCCCCTCTGCAAGAGGAGGATCCTCTCCATCTTGCACTCGGTGCGGGCAGACGATGACTATGTGGAGCATGTCATCACACCATCCGTGACACCACCAGTCGTCGTCCGCCAGGCTGGAGGAACTCCCAGACTTCGTGGGCAGGAGGCTGCCCGTGACCTCCATCACCCTGGAGCACCCCGACACTTGGCTGCAGCAAGGGTGCCCAGGCGTCCTGTGGGCGGCTTCCAGCCTCCAAACTGGATGAACAATTTCCAGAACCAACCAACGCTCCTCCAGACCCTGCAGTCCTGGGTCCATCAGGAGATGGAGGAGATCTTTGGCAACACAGTGTTGGAGGCAGCCATGATGGAGGACACCG
>NW_009222848.1:20937-28207 GCF_000690835.1 Fulmarus glacialis | reverse complement strand
CGTCCAGCCAGTTTTTTACCCAGCGAAGTTATGTGACGCTTCAGCACAACTGAGAATAAGGCCCATATCAAGGAGTCATGATAAATGTTTGCAAAATACATTAAAGATAAAACCCACGGTGTTAATAACGAGTGGTGCTGCTCTGTTTTATCCTATTGCCTCGACAGTAGCTGATGGACAGGAGGTCGTAAGAAGTAATTTCTTTTTATTTTTAGTAGCCTTAAGACTCTTTTAAAACCTTCACCCCGATGTGCTGTAGGAGTAATGAATCATACCCGCGGCGTGATGTTAGGATTCAGCACCACGCAGCGTTTTCAGGTGCGAGGAGATGAATATTGTTCTGTGGATGAGTTTCCTTGTTAGTGTGGGTTTTTTTAAAAGGCTTCACTGAAGTGTCTTGCCATAAAATTATGCTTTGATCATATCCATTTGCTGTTAATGAATCCAGATGGGTTAGAGGCAACTGGATTGTAACTCTGATAATACGTGCCCTGCCTTTCATTTTCTTGCACGGAGTTTCAGACGATCCTGCGCTGGCCCAGCTAACGAATCCAGCTATATTAACATGGCCTAATGCATCCTAATACATAGCGTCCCCAGAGACACATGCAGATGTGTCAGGATTGCTTTGGAAAAGGTTAAAATGTTACAGAAAAATAGCCATTACGTATCTGGGACTGTCTTCTTTCATATGGTAATCGCCTTTTTTCTTTCTTTTATTTTTTTAAGTCATGCAAGTAGCTTTGTATCTCCTTTAAATCAAAAGATCTTATTTTAAAATCAAGATATTGGCAGGAGCTTAGTTGTGATTTTAATGTTGTTGTAGAGAGGAGAAAGTAAGTGGGAGAAACTACGTAGAAACCAGCAAGGCTTTCTCTTTTAACATACAGTCTTGGGATTTTTAAGTTGTTCGCTCAAATGTTGAGTTACATAAAGAAATAGAAATGGGGCAGATCGAGACCAGGTTTGATTCTTCTTTGTGTGGTTGCACGTCCAACCCATGAAGTGTGCTATCACACAAGGATGCCTGGAAGATCCTTCCCCAGTAAGCTGAGAGATCAGTTAATAGCGTGGGTCTGCTGGAAATCCCACTCACTGCTCACCAGTGAAATACCAGTTGAAAACAAAAAGTATGATTATCCATGCAAAGAGGAGAAGAATTGTTTTTGTCTTCCAGGTTGCTACATGAGTCAGGAAGGATTTCTTTTTTTCTTCCCTATGTATAAACGTTAACTTTAATGCCTTACCCTTAAGGATCAGGATCCGCCTGCAGAAGGAGACTTGGATTTGGGTTGAAGCTGCACAGCAACTTCTGTATTTTCCATTTGTGCAGTCAGAGATGTTCTCGTGGCTCACGGCAGCAGGTTGGAGAGTCGCCTTTTCCTCTGCTGAGAGACAAACACGGGCCATGGGAGCACCTTGAACCTTTAGGTGTAAAGTGAAGCACCTCTGCTGTACCCCCTTGCACTGATTGTGGTCCTTGGTGCTTGAAGGTTGAAGGACAGCAGCTCTTTCACTAGTCCAAATGCAATGCAGGTGTGATTATGCCCTACCACTAGCCTGGTGGATCTAATGGATCTAATTTCCCCAAATTACTAGATAATTTTCCCACCACATTTATCAGCCCAACATACTTGGTTTTAAGTTTACTCTCAAGGGAAAGGTGCCAGATCGGTCTCCCGTTTTGGTGGCATTTTGGTGGATTCTTATCCCCGCCGGCAGCCGAGCAGGGATAGCAAAGAGCCTGGGTGACATCTGAATCCTACAGTTAATGAGCCGTGCTCACACCTCGGAGCCCATCAGTATGAAAACCGCATCCCTGGCTGGTGCAGCCTCTCTGCGCGGTTGTCTGCTCCATTTGCTTGTGATGACTCCGGGTTGCAAGTCCTTTAGGGTTGGTTGTTCTCCTCCGTGCGCATCAAGCCCAGGGTGGGATTGAATATTTATTAAAACACAGATACTTGTAATAACAGGAGAAGCATCTGAGAGGCAGCTACACCAGACTACATTTTTGTTTGGACAAAATAATCCCAAATTGTTGCTAATTACAATATGAAAGATCGGTTAATTCCTGTGATTTGCTTAAGAGTAAGCTTAATGAGATACAAGAGCAACCAAAGAGAAGGTTGGGGTTTTTTTTCCTCCAAGTACAGTTGCGAGCCAAGGACGTATCAGGAACAGCACAGGCGGTGACTAAGCCTTCATTGAAACCCCCACACGCTAAGGAGTTGTGTGCTCTGAATGAGGATGAGGTTTGCAGACGCTTTTTCACCAAATCAGGCACAGGTAGCGGAGCAGAATCAATTCCTGTCACTCAGGGATTGCTCTGGAGGAGCAGGATTATGGATCAGGGCGATGCTGCCGCACTTTAATCTGGAAATCGATAGAGAGACGGAAGTTGGACTTGTGGGGATATGGCAGAGACGATGATTTGGGGTTTGATGAGATTTTGCTCTGCAAACAACTGAGTCACTAACTGCTCTTCGCATCCTGATTAACAGAGAGAAAGGGCTAAATTCAGCCTTGATGCAGTGCTCTCAGAGTCCCTGGGGTCCCCCTGTATAATTTGAGTCCAGAATTTTTCAAAAGAAACAGGGCTCCCAAATGCCTCAGTCTCCTTCTTTGCCTTTGTGCATAGTTCAGAAATAACCCTTCACTCTACCGAGCCTAGTATTAATTCAATTTACATCAACCTGGGACTTTGATAACCTCCCTTCTGTCTTGTTTGTAGCAATCCAATTAAATACAGCAGGCTATATTACAAATACAAACTGCACCAAGTCATCTTGGGGTGCCTCAGAAATTCCAAAATTCATACGGGACTCTTTAAAGCTCGGACGTTATCAGATATTACGGTACCTCCTTCTGCAGGCTGTCCAAACTTGCTCATTTGTAGGATGAGCATTTTCAGTTTGCAGATTTGCCCTGTTGTTCCTATGATTGTGATACACTGCTTGGGGTAACAAAAGGATTGCAAGGTGCTGCTTAAACCTCAGCCGCCGGCAGAAAGCTTGTGCCCTGCACACGCAGTTTGTATGAATGGGAGTGATGGATGAAATCCCTGGTCTTTAGGACAGACTGCAATCTGGGAGTCCAGGGCTATTTGTCAGGCTGAAATGCTCGGGGTTTGCAAGTCCAAGCAGAGCTCGGTAAAGCTGTGTGTACCTGGTTCCTCTAAAAATCACACTTTTGCATTTTGAGGTTTCATCTAGTGAAAGAAAGACCTGGTGAACTCCGCTGGTCCTGACGCACTGGCTCAGAAATCAAAACTTTCAGACCTGATATTCAAACCCCTAAGCCACCCCTCTTCATCTCTTCCATGGTTTCTGCTTTTTCTTCGTTCCTTCTGTTTTACGTCACCCGGTGGCATGGACTGCTCCAGCATCTGCTCAGCGTCAGGGAGCATCAGCTGTACAGTTGCATCTGTGACACTAATTAGCAAAGCATGCGAAGGCTGAAATTAAGATATACGCTGAACAGCTATTCATATTTGTGCTTTTCTTTCTTTTCCAGAGCACGGTAATTGTGGAGAAGACTGTTCAAGACCTGATGAACCTGATGCATGACTTGAGCGCCTATTCGGATCAGTTCCTCAACATGGTGTGTGTGAAACTCCAGGAGTACAAGGACACCTGCACCCTTGCCTACAGGTACAAGGAGGCTTGGAAACCGATATATCCTGGAGATACCGCTCTTGGGCTTCTGCTATTTTGACATGAGTAGGAAGGAGATACTTCTAGAAATCATCCCTGCTGGGACGGTCAAGGATATTTCTTTCTAGGTGGGGAAAAAATCTGATATAGTCATCATCGGCTTATGAAGAGTCTTGGTTTCCCAGTGACTTATCCACATGACACTGTGGTTTAGGCTCTTTAAAGGTGGATGACAGTGGTAGTAGAGCTTAGAAACCACACGGCTTTTCTCTTAATCAGGCAAAAGGTGACCTCAGGTGGGAGAGTATAAGGCATCATCTTTAACGTAAATCCCTGTATATAGCTACTGCTTTCTTGTAAAGCAAGTCAGGTCCTTCCATTTGAGTGTTCCCAAGAGATTTAGCTATATTTTAATTAATTATATTGAAATTTGGGTATTCAGATCTTGTGGCAATGTAGGAATTAGTAACCACAACACACCATATAAATACATGCACACAGGGGTTTGTGAAACTTCTATCCTGAGCTGTCTTTATTTATCAGCGTTTTTGGGTGATCTGTGATTTGCTTCCCCAACCGCGGCATGGAAGCTGAATGCAGCGTGGTCCCACTGGGCATGGGGTTATCATGCTGGGACGCGGGGTTTAAGTCCTTCGGATACTTGCTTTATCATAGATTTCCTGGGTAACCGTTGATAAGTAACTTATTCTCTGTACATCCCAGTTGCCCATCTGTAAAATGGCCCTCCCTGGAGAGGGGGGCTAGGAACGTGCCCCGCGCCACAGGGATAAATACTTGCATTGAAAGACACTAAAGATGCTGCGGCGATGCGGGCTATAATAGCTGCTATACATAATCTCCTTTAACAGCTAATTGAGGCTGGCGATAGCAGGGGAAGCTGAAAAAGCCCCTTGTGTTTTCTGACCAAGAGCATTAAGAAATTATTTCCTATTGCCTGATTTCATTCAGGAGAAGCTTCATCTGGTGAGCGGCTGCGGACGGGCTCATTATTATTATTAATAATGCCAACAATAGCAGTGAGCACATATATGGGCTAAACTTCGTCTGAGCACTCGTGTAAATTGGTAGCTGTGCGTGTGCCGTTGTCCGAAATGCTCGTATTTTATATGAAACTTCACTGCCTTCAGCCAGACAATAGATGTAATTTCTTTGGCTTGAACTTAAAGGTCCTTCCTTCCTTCCTTTGCTGATACCATTCCTGGATTTGGCACCTGCTGAGGAGTAATTAGGACAGCCCTAATTTGGCAATATCCTGATTACAGCAGGAGGAAAAACAGGAAACGTTCTAGTTTTGCTGTTAGCAAATGACTGACTGAAATAGAAATCTGTATACATTTCAAATGATGCAGAGGAATACAGCAGCTACCCGGCTTTCCCGGGGCGAGCGGTTCGATCCGTGGGGACGTTATGCCCTCTGCAGGGATCTCGCGTCGGTACGGCTCCGCGCAGCCTTGCCCTTTGGACCAGGGTTTTCCTTGGGGGTTTGAGATGGACAAATCCTCGTGTTGGTAAAGTTAGTGGAGGAAGGATCATTTGTAGCTGCTTAAAATCAGAATAAACTCCCTAGAGCTGTGTATTAATACAATCAGGTGGAGCTATGGAAGGAAGGGAGCGTGTGTCTGTTCTTGAGATGTCAAGGTAATGAGAATTTGGGAAGCCAGAGAGATGGTTTGTGCAAGATTTGCACATGGCATTCGTTCACTCCCCATGTGCATGTGTTTCTTGAAGGGGAGTATGAGCAAACGTGGATGAAATGTATTCAAATACAGGCTCCTCAAAGCAAGACTGTTTTGTTCGGAGTCCCTTGCAGAACAGAGAGCTCTGTCAGGACGTCAGCGCTAAGAAATGCACAGCTGAGGTTTTTCATGTTTGATTTCCATTTGGCTCTGATTTTCTAGTGAATGCAAAAAAAAACCTAGCGGGGCTGGATATGAATGGATTGGACATTTATATAAGTAGCAACTATGGATTTTCTTGTTTTAATTGATGACAAATTTCGGAAGTGTACTTAACCTGATCTAGGTGAGATATCTTCTGCAAATTACATGTTTGTAAGAAGTGCAATTTCAGTTTGACGCAAACTGTTTACAAATGTGAGTTATGTTTTCTGACTAGTTTATGAGGGGCTGGGGATTAAAATGAAAACATTTTAATCAAAACAAAAATGGGAGACCGAGTCACAAAACCTCCTGCTGTGTTGGCAGTGTTTTTAAGTCTTGTCCAGCCCACATTTAGCTGCTTCTTCAGCAAATTTCTATGAAAGCAGCTCTACTCATGAGTTAAGCCTGTATAGGTAAACCATTTTTACGAGGCTTTGGGAAATACTGAAAGGCCGTAGAAGGAATCAGAGGGACAGGGAAAAACCTCACCAGTTCAGGGTGGCTACCCTTAACATGAGTCTTTCTTTTTAGTCTCTTGCCAACACCCTTCTCGGACAAGCTTTGCTGTCTTGAGTGCTAAAACTAATCTCTTTCCATGTCTTTCTACAGAAATTGGCCCCATGTTTAGTTATGTTCACGCTGAAGTTGCACATTCTTATTCTGTTGTCCAAGTTTAAGCTCTGTCCTGTGTGTCAACCTCCTTCTTATCAATCTTCATTCTCTCTCCCTTGAACAACCATCCTCTTGCACATTTTTCAGCCTATCTGAAGAGTCCGAGTAAAGGCATCATCACCAAATGACTCTATTTAGTCTGTAAAAAGGATGGACATCTCCAAAGAGTGATTTGCCTTAATTAAAATGTGCCTAAACTCTCTGGAGATGCCCAGCCTCCTGGTGACCAGTCTCCTGGCTGAACTGTCTCAGCTGAATCTGTAAAATTAGGTGGGATAAAACTGGGCCTAAATCTCTCCAAATGATGGAGGAAAAAAAAATCACAGTTCTTGTTTTCCAGCCAGGCAAAATAAAACTAAGCCCCTTTTTATTGATAAGGAAATAAGGAGCAGATTAGTTCATCCAAGGTGTAGGGTCTGCGGTCAAACAGGATTTTTTGAATCCCCGGGAAACGCTCTTGCCACTCAGTTTACTACTTCTTACTGGCATCTTCCCCTTCTTGCATTAATTTTTTGGTTTTTAAGTTGTCTTTTTGAGCCTGTTTGGGCAAAGGTCTGTCTCCCTCAGACCGTTAGGTGCCTGGCACATGCTGAGCACGCTGCTTTTAAACTCTTAGCAGTGCGAGCAGTACTCAACACAGAAACATCATCTCGGCCCTGGGAAGAGAAAAAAATTATTCAAAAATACGTTTGGCACAAGGCAAGAGAGTTCAATTAGCCCCTGTGGCCCCCAGATGTTTTCCTAATGAAAAGCCATGGCCCCCCATCTGTGCCCGGGGATGTTCCCCATCACGTTGCTCCCAGCTCGGGGCGGCAGTGGTGCAAACCTGGGACCATTACCACCAGCAGATGTTTTCTGGATAAAACCCACTGAACTGTGGAGGGAGGAACCCTCCTCGCTCATGTGCCATCACCTGTGCATTACACCTATTCCCTACCCTCTCCTGGGAGCTGGGTACAAACAGATGGCATTTTCCTTGGCCCGTTGAGCTGTGAATTAATTAGTTGATTATAGCACTGGCGGTAGCAAGTAACCCTATTACAG
>NW_009222848.1:0-20906 GCF_000690835.1 Fulmarus glacialis | reverse complement strand
GAATAAGTACATAGGAGTTTGGGAGAAGGGGGGTGTTTGAAAGGAAGCGTTCCATGTCATCCTGTCTTGTGATAATTTACTCGAGGACCCGAATTAGATTGACATTGATAAGAAGTTACGGAGGTTGAAAACTGGCTGAGATGCTAGAAAGAAAAGGTGGGGCAAAAGGAGTTTTTAACTGATGGGGAAAGCTGGGCACCTAACGGAGATCGGGGTATGTACCACCGTATTTAACTTCTTCCTTAATGAGGGGCTGTTTGGAATAAAACCAACGTGTCAATAAAAATTAGGAGGTGTTGCAATCATGGGAAAGAATGGGGACATAATTCCAAGGGACCCACATAGTGGTGACAATGTCCCAGCATCCATTAATTTGAAGCTCCCTATTGATTTCAATGGAGAATTTGGCTTAGGGCTCCAGTTGCTCATGGACCCATGAGTACCACATGGCCAAAAGGTGAGAAAAGCAGGAATCGTGTGGATTAGGCTCTCGGAAAACACTGACCCAAGAAAACCAAGGACACCAAGCTCAGTTTACAAGTCGCTATAGAAGTTAAACAGCCACCCCTCTCTCCTCCCCCAACACCCACTCCAAAAAGCAATAGGATTTTTGAGGACAGCAGATAATAAGTGTCATAAAACAGAGAGGTAGCTCTGTCCTCTGCATAACTCCATCAGAAGACTCCCAAAGATGACTTGCATTCATAGACATCTGAAGGACTATGGTAAGGCTGTAAATAATTGAAGAGAGTAAATAGTGGAAGTGGTGAGTGCTGCGGCTGCTGTAAGGGGAAATAACAGGGAGTAATGGGATGAAATTGAGTAAAATAAAACACGAGCACAGTATCAGCATTTTTTTTTATTTTGTCCAAGAGTTAGATTTGTTCAACTGTGAAATAGACTCCCAAGGGAAGGAGACTATTACTTTAGTCGTTTAAATCTGGAGAGGACAAAGCACTGGCTAATATATTCAATGGAACAGTTGTCTTGCCTTGGCAGAGAAGTGGCCAGATATCATCAAATTCAGTTTTTCCATCTTGGATGTCAGAGATTCTGGTGGAGCTTTTTTTTTCCCCTCAGTTTTCACTGGGGTGACAAAAAGAGACCTTTTTTCATAAGTGGAAAAACACCAAGTTCCTAACAGCAGCAGAAGGCCAAATTGAAATTTTGACACCGAGGTCTTCTGTGGCTGGAAACAAAATTCATTCTTTTGTCTGTGGCAGATTGAACATGAAATTTAAAGAGAAGGAAAATTTGTATGTAAGTGCATGTGACAAATTCATTTTCACAAATCGTGTGTACTTACTGAGCAGAGGTTGTTTTCTTGGTGGTAGGCGAAAGGAGTGATAGGTTGCTCCGTGCTGGTGGGAAAAGAAGTAATCTGTTGTGTTTCAAGATAGATCAGCGTTGGCTCCTATCTCAATGCCTTTTTCACTGTTTTCCTTTTCAAAAAGCAGATACTCCGTGTGTTGTTAACTTTTATTTCTATTTATTGACCAAAACATACCTGTCAGGAAATTTAAAATGAGACCGGTTAATCCACATAAACCCCTTAGAAATGTGTGGGGTCTTTACTGTGATCTTGCACGACCCTTCCCAAAACCACCACCTGAACGTTTGTCACAGCATCTGTTTGCCCTGTGCAACGTCCTGGCTTGGATCCAGAAGCGTGCAGCCGAGTAAATGGGAGGTTTAGACTGGACATTAGGAAGCATTTCTTTACCGAGAGGGTGGTCAAACAGTGGAACAGGCTTCCTAGAGAAGTGGTCGATGCCCCAAGCCTGTCAGTGTTTAAGAGGCATTTGGACAATGCCCTTAATAACATGCTTTAACTCTTGGTCAGCCCTGAAGTGGTCAGGCAGTTGGACTAGGTGATCATTGTAGGTCCCTTCCAGCTGAAAAATAGTCTGTTCTAGTCTATTCTGAATGGCTCTGCAAGGTCCGCATTGAGCTGACATGGGCTGAGCCCGCACAGATATGTCCATAGCGCAGCATCCAGCAACTCCAGTTCTTGGTTGACAGATCCAGTGTTGAATCTCTGCATCTTTTTGATGCACAAAGTTTCTATCCTTGTTGGAGTAGCCATTTCTTCTGGGGGACAGTAACTCTGTCTGGCATTTACACTTCTTTAACCCCTTGCATTGCAGGACATAGCAAACATGCATTATTTCTAAGTGTCTTGTAGCCTTGTGAGCAAGGGGTGGTGGGTGTTTAAGGAGCAAGCACAGGTCCCGGAGCCTTTTCTGTATTTTTGCATAGTAGAAGGTGATCAGTGTCTTAGCACATGAGGAGATATTGATTCTGTTGTTAACCTGCAGCTAAGCCTCTCCATAGGAGCAGGACCTCTGAGACCTTGCCTTTTCAGATGCTTCATTCCTCAAGTCACACTGTGCTGGTTGTTCGGTGGGTTTGCCATGTTCCCATTACAGAGGGCAGAAAACATCCCAGTGCTGCCCATCAGAGAGGTCACCACCATGCTTTTGCTTTGAGTGATGTGGATGGGTGGCACCTGCTTCTTGGATTGGAGAAGCAGTCCAAACTGGTCACCATGCAAGGACCTCCCAGAAGAAAAGCCTTCCAGATGTTCACCAGAGAAGGAAATCGGCAATAGGATCTAGAAGGAAACACCAGCAGCCCTAACTCCCACTTGCTTTTTCTAAGAGGTAGAGAAACACTTCCCAGATCCTTGCGGTCTACTGAACAACCCAAGAGTGGGAGAGGACTTTCCTCTCTCTACTCACCAGTGTGCCAGTGAAGTTGAACATTGACAGAGACTATGCTGATGGTTGTTCATGAGCAATCCTGACACAAAAAATAGGCAGGTAGTTGACTCCTCCAAATACAGCATCCCGTTTGTCTCCTGCAGTTGCCACTGAGGACTTCAGATTAGTTGCACTGCCAAAAATATTAAACAGGGAAAGTCGTCGTAATTGGAATATGCTGTGATCTTTGATTCAATTTCACACATACATACGATTCAGCTGAAATCTCTATTATTAGATGTTTTGGATGACTGGAGAGAAGATTGAGGACCCTTCATTTCCTTTCATTGCTTCAGACCTGGTCCCCAAGCTGGACCAGCTGGTGTGCGGTGAGCTGGTGGCTTCCACCCAGGTCTTCCTGGGCAGGTTTCCACGTTGCAGTCACAACACACAATCAGCAGCGGCTGGCGAGCTCGATTGAGATTGCAGAGAACAAATGAGCCATGGAGAAACTACCTTCTCTCTCTTCTAGCACAGAATGACCTCCTCCGGTTGTGTAAATGATTGCAAGTTGAATGATTTCAAGGGTGGGGAGAATATGGCCTTTTTTCCCTTGAAGGACTCTATCAAAGTACATTCAAGAGTTGTAAGTTTGAGAGAATTTTATATCCTGTCCACCCGTGCCCTCCACACGAGCTCTTTGGACCCCTTCCTTAATGCTTAATGCACATTTGTATGTGATAGGGATTTTACTGAATATGTGCAGAATTGCATGAAAAGTACAATTTCCTTTGCACTAATGTGATTGTTGCTGCTTTCCCCGTAGGAGCATCGTGCAGTCGGATGAAAAGCTGGTGATCAGTGCGTCCTGGGCTAAAGATGACGATATTAGCAGGCTCCTGAAATCTCTGCCCAACTGGAGCAACATGGCTCAGCCCAAGCAACTGAGACCCAAGAGAGAGGAGGAGGAAGACTTTATAAGGTAAAATATTTTATGAAGTTGTAAAAGGGTTTCAGGGAGAGTAGAAACAACGGTAAAACCTGCTGGAAACACAGTAATTATGGTGTTTGTGTAGTAGTTGTGTCCCCAGGTGTGAGAAGAGGTTGAGATGTGGTCTTTCCTCAAGTGGAGTAAGGAAACTTGAGTCCACATGACTCAAGTGATTTTAAAGCCAGGCGCCAGCTTTGCTGAGCTGAGAACTTCTTGTGCCTTGCCTGGATTTGGTTCTTTTGAGAACGAGAAATCATTAGGGAGATTATCTGATTTGGGGATGTTTCTGGGCTTTGCTTATCAGTCGTACGATGGGTTGGCAGATAAACCATCCTGAAGCTCTTTAACCTTCGAGAGAGAGAAAGGAGAAAGCAGAGCTTCTTCTCAGGTGCAGCAAGGACAGAAGAGAGGGAGGCCATGGTTCAATAAGGAGGCTTTAGTGGCAGCACTAGCTTGCTGCTTTCCTGACCTTATTGCTCATTTCTGCTCGCGCTGTTGCTCAGACATGGCTATTTGAAGAATCGTGCTCATGAAACAAGTCAGGAAAGTGGCTGGAATTGGGGAGGGAAAGGAAGGGTTATTTTTAATTCAGGTAGACGCTTGTCCAGGTTGATGGTGCTTACCCTGATCAGCCATGCAATGAAAAGAGCAGCAGTCTGTAACCTAATGGAGGGGCCAACTGGTTGTACTGGGCAGGAATTCCCAGAACTGGCATTGTCACCAAACCTGTCCTCCGTTTGAACCATGACCTGGTGGTGGTTCTCCTCCATCCCAACTCCACGAGCTATGTAAGGAGAGTCAAATGAAAAATATTGGTACCTCCGGAGGGGATTCTTTCCGAGGCAACTTACTGTGTCCAAGCCAGATTGTTTCTATCTTTCAGGCAAGTGAAAGCCTGTAAGTAGGCAGATTGCCGTTCCCTGCACACTGTAAATGGCTTTAGTCTCTGAATCGTTGACGCATCCTGAAGAAACAGGTCCTCTTTGTCATTCCAGCGAGTCAAAAAGCTTGTCTGCACATTCCCATCGCTATTCATCACTTCCTTGATTGGCATCTGGCTATAAAACTGTAGGAGTAAGTGAAGTTGTTGAAAATTAAAGTCTAATTTGCCCAGATTGTCATTTTACTTATTCACTGAATGCAAGCACAATAACATAAAGATGATGCAGTCTAGAGAGAGGAACGGCAAAGAGTATGAAACATGTCTAGTCACAGAAATGTTTGCTCATACTGCAGTGGGGATAATCAGCTTTGCCAGTGTTTTAAAAAATCTTCAGTGATAGTGGAAGAGTGAGGATGCAGAGCCCTTGAGGTCTTTGTGCAGTCCCTGGGTTTTCTGAGATTCATAGATTCCCTCTTAGCCTCCATCTTTGCCTTCGCGTTTATCCTTTGTTTCTTGGCACAGAAAGGTGCGGGGATGCCCTCGTGGCTCTTACTCTGATTTCTGAGCCATCAGCATGAGACACCAGAGCTCCCATGGGTGCAGTGCTGGGGACCATTGGCTGAGCGTAACCTGCTAGTGTAAATTCCTGGCCAGGCTAAATCTGATGGTCAAGCTCAGTCTGATGCTAGCAATCCCAACATTTTGATCCTAATACTCATTTTATTCCAATATTGTCATTTCACTATCCATTAATTGAAGTATTTTGTCAAATTGCCTCAGAAGTGTTAGAATGGAAAGCCTATTAGGTCATCTATGTTGAATTCACTGGGAAAAGCTCCTGTAGTGTGTCTTTTTTTTTTAGCCTAGACATTAGGACAAAGATCTTTTCTCGGTATCTGTTTGCAGAGAGCATCATGTATTAAGCCTCAGCTCCTCAGAGTGCCGTGTGAATGCTCCTGTAGCATTAATTTAAATGATAATAATTGGTCTGGGCCAGTTTTAGCCATTGATGGTAAGTGACATGGCTTATAAACGTCCTCAAGAATCTGTGCATGGTTGAATAGATCTCTCCTGAAAGCTTCAAAATAAAATCAATTGCTTGTGCAATTTTTCGTCATCTTCTTTCCATTTAAGCATACTTTTTTTAGATTTTCTCCTAATACAAAGGACCATGATTTCTTCGCTGTTGTTGGTTCTTTCTCTTCCTCTTGGCGCTGCTGATGAATTGGGAATAATTCTGCCATAGCCATCGCTGCCTGAACACTGCAGTGGAGCCAAAGGGAGATGGGTCCTGCGGATACTTTGGTTATTAGGGTCATGGCTGTGATGGGACAGCCTGGGAGAGCTCATTTCATTCTCACTTTAACCACCCAAGATATGTAAAACCTTGGTATACAGATACTCACCACTGTTCATGGACGCTGCTCCTCAGCTAGCACGGACAGGACTAAGCATCCTTTCCTGGAAAGGAAGGCTTAAGCTTAGTGAAACATGGGAGCATGTTCCTTTTGGACATAAAACAAGGCTGACAGCAGTGCTTGAACTACTCGGCAGCATTCCTTTGTGAAAGTTGCTAAATTAAATATGTCCCGAAAGTTTACCACCAGTTTTTGTACTGTGGCAGGAAGAGATATCAGTGCACAGTTTTCTTTCCCTCCCCCTCCCCAGGTTTCCTGTAACTCATTTGTTTAATTAAAAAGAAGAATCCAAATGCAGTGTTTTTGCAAAAAAACCTCATGCATCTCTGTGTTGACAGTGATTGATTTAGTTGTCTTAACCCGCCACTATCTCTTTCGCGAATAGATGTCAAAAGGCAGGGTGAGATACTAGCAGAATCTCCCCATTAATATTCTGGTGTGGTTGGCCAGACAAAGGGGCCTGATTGAGCATATTAGAGTAGCTCAGAACTTGGCAAGGGGAGAAAGGAAAGAAAAGTCATGCCTCTATTCGTATAATTAGTTTTTAAAGCTCTGAAGGCTATTTGGCACTGGGGCGAGTGTGAAATATGCTGCCCTTAATCGCTTTATAAAGGTTAGCCTTCAGTTCATTACTGAATCAGATATGTTGGAGATGAAACCCAAAGATGTATCATTTCCAGGTTTGCCTTTGATGAGGAAAAGCAACGTAAAAAGAGCTTCAGATCTGGTCGCGCTCGAGTTAAAGCAGAAATTCTTGGTTTGCGGTGCAGCTCTGCAGCGCAAGGGGTGGCAAGGGCCCCGTGCACCCGAGGGAAACCACGTCTTCGGGGTGCTGAGGAAGGCGTGCTGGCAATTCATGGGGCAACACATTTGCCTGGGAATCCCACGTTGGTCTGAAGATCACACCACAGCGCAGATTATTCTGGTTGCAGATCTGAGATATACCAAACCTGTGTTAGGAGGAGGATGGTGATTTCCCTCTCACCTTTTGATTCCAGCAAGCTCCTGAACACTGAACTTGGGATCAGATTCTCAGGCTAAAGTTAATGGAGCAATAAAAAAAACACTTCTCAGCATCTCCATGTACCACATGACTTTTCCTTCCACTGCTTTGGTTTTTTAGTGAGGATAACCCTGACTGCAGGGTGCTCCAGCTGCCTGCTGCTTCCTCCCCTGCATCTCCTGTTCACTTGCGGATGCTCATCCTCACTTGCTCTGCACCAAAAGTAGAGGGTATATTCGAGCAACATGGAAGGATACCTGTGCAAGAGCAGATCCTTCACCAAATCATCCCAAATGGCATTGGCCAGGACAGCTACACTATCCCTGCTGCTTATTGGAATCTCTTCTCTTCCCTTGGTTTAGTTGATGCTGATCCTCTGACTGTATTTCCAATGTAAAACTGGAGCCTGCGCGCGGATGTGGGTCTGTTTTGGAAATGTGTCACTGTTGGACAAGACAAAAATGTCAGGCTAAAGGAAGAGAGCGGGGATGGGCTAAAGGTTGTCGCTGCAGAAGGCATGGTGGGTGTGAGAAAGGTACCCTCCAGTTTTGGATATATATTGGGACTGTGTTGTGGGAACCTTTAGCTCACCTCAGCTCCCTTGGGGTGTGCAGCACATCTCGCCTGTGCGCTGGGAGAGCACGTCGTCCATCCAACGGCAGCAAAGACACCGGGGTACCCTCCAGAGAATGAGATCTCCTTTCCTTTTCATGGGGCAGAGCACGCACAGCTGATGGTGGGCGATCAAGCACGTCTCTATTCCAAATGCAAAGCTTTGGTTAGTCCTGGGAGCAAGATGCAGAGATAAAGGAGCTCGTGGTCTGAGGCATGATTTTGCACCGTAGCGAATTAGGAAGGCTCCCGTGAGCTCTTCCCCGGAGGGTGCTTGAGGGCAGTAAACTCAGGAGGTTGGTACAGAGCTCCGAGGACTGGTCACAGCTTGAATTACTTCAGCTGTTTCCAAAGGGATCAACGTTCTGTAAACTTCCCATTGTGTAAATAAACAGTCCGTGCAAGCCCGGAAGGCAGAATTGGGAACGAGCTGGGACAGTTTGCATTGGACCATCAAGTCCTTCCCTTGGTGCAAAGGGAGAGCCGTGATGGCAGAAGCATGGAGTTCAGGTCCTACCTTGGAGTAGGGTGTTCTTCTCTTGTTCCACCTCTGGGCAGCCAGAAGGCACTGGCCAAGGTTTTCATCAAAAGCCAAATCTCAGGTTGTTCCATCAGCTGTCTGGTGGGTGTTTTTTGTAGTGATGGGTTTGGAGCTTTCCATTATTTTTATTCTCTTTTGCTGTCTTAGTGTTTCTCCTGCCACATGGTCCTTTTCTGAAACCTTGATGTTTTCTGGAAGGCTTTTTCCTTTCTTTACCTCTTAGCTCTCCCTCCCATTCTCAGTTGTAGCTTTTCTGTCTCTCTTTCCTTGTTTCTTTTTCTCTCAAGAGATGTCCCTCTCCAATTTCTCAGGCTCCATTTATTACATTCACAGTACTTTTAAAGGGTGAAAGGATGATTTTGGAAGATTGGCAGCAGACTGTAGATCTTTTTTCCCTCTACTGAGACTATGAATCTGAGCGTACCATAGGTGTGAGTCATTTCCATTTGATGACAGTCTACTCCTTTATGTGAAATGGGTTTCTAGATCTCTGGTTTTGGATCCTACGGGAGAATGTGCTTCATCATGAGCACAGCTGATACTAAATCCTATTGCTATCGGGAGTCTCATCTGAGAGGTGTAAAATTGAGTGAGCACCTGGATCTTCACAGGGCACCTCCGTATTCAAGAAGTTTCCTTCTGCCTTTCCTTGTCTTGCAAAGGCAAAGAAGTTTTGGAGGATTTGGGCTGGATTCAAGGTTTTTTTGAGGATTACATGTATTCTGAACCTGAATCCAGGAAGAATCTCCCAGCTTCAGATTCATTAATCCTACAAATTGTATTGTCTATTGAAATGAGTGCAGCAATGCCCAGCTCTTTCAGCGTACTTTTTTTGGGTAATGTGTGTGCCCCTAAACTGCGTTGCAGGGATGGAGGGGGAAGGCAGAGCAGAAACATGGAGATTCAGCTTCTTCACAAAAATTTAGTAACAGCTCCTGCTTTAACAAGATTCTGTGTCGCTAAATCACATCATTAGAGCTGCACAATACACTCCAAGACACTTCCTTGTCTGCCGTGATAAATTGTATAATATAAACTTAACAAGACCAGAATATTCAAATAAATTTAAGCGAGAAGATGGCATGTGATGTTACAGCTTAAAATTGTCAATTAGTGATGTCTGCTTTTTGACAGTGTTGCGACCTCTCAGCAGAGATTTGGAGCTGCTGGGGAGTGCTGGCGCCGATCGCGCCGGTCCCTAATAGAGATGCACAAATTGTTGTCGAGGCTTTGCAAATCCCAATGAACCTCAAATCTGGGTCATTTTTAGGATGGGCTAGATCTTCAGTCCTTTAAAGCCGCATACCTCAGGTTGGCGGGGTGAATTTATATCCACTGGGGATCCTTTGCAGCAGCTTTTCATCAGGACTACAGTGCTGTTTGGATGTGCTGCGAAAAGTGTCCTCATGTGCTGAATTTTTAAAATACCTTCAGGTGCTGAATCTTTGAAACAAGTGAAACGGCGTCTTCTGCAGGAAGATGGCTGGGCTGGGTTTTATTGTTCTTGCGGCAGCAAATCATTTCAGAGGGCTTCCCTTTGCAGAAAAAGCCCACGTGGGTTATTTGTTTTGGTGCTTGCACGGTATCGTTGTGATTGCTGAACAAATTTCGGTGCAAGATGAAGCAACAAACCACCTTTTCTCTCTTTCTTTATAAATAAGAACATAATAGGAATTTCTTTGAATTTGTCAAGGGGAAATCTGTCTGCCTGGGTAGTTTCTATATACGGTTCTTAAGCATGGTCTCCAGGCTGACTATGGCTCAAGTGCAGGAATAGAAAACAAATGGATTATAGAAATTTCTATATGACATAAATACATAGAAAAATCTAGTGATCCAAAAGAAGCTGCAAAGGTGCAATGAAACTGATTGAAATACTATCATTATAATCTTTCCATTATAATGTGTAGCATGTTTTGAGACTGTATGTATAATACACATACCTATTTTAAGTGCTTTATATTAGGTAGCATACTGAGTTGTTATATGGCCAGCTTTTTACCCAGTAATTGTTTTCACTAACATTTTCATGGCTGTTCAATTTAATGTGGTTTTGGTACAACACCGTGACAAAGCAGCAATCCTTGTTTTGCCAAAGCATTTGCATCTTTGTCCTGTTCACACTTGAATAGATATTTCTAGGGTATTTCCTCTACAGCCACAGCTCTGCCCGCTGCTTTTAGCTGCGGTTTAAATTCATTTTGTTGCTTCTCCTCTGCAAGCATCCGATGCTCAGCGGAAAGCATCCCTCTGAGGTCTGCGGTCGAGGGGCTGTGAGAAAGGACAGGAGGTCCTCGTTGGGTCAGTGTGTTCCTGGGGGGGCTCCCAAGGAGGTTGCTTGGTGTCCCCCCCTCCTCCTACAGCTCCACGCACCCTCCCAGCGAGCTTTTTCCTCGGCGTTATTTGCCGAAGGGATAATTGACACTAATTTCTTGGCAGAGAAAAGGGAGAGGAGCAGTAAGTGAACATAAAGCTGCTGCCAAGGGTACATCAGAGACCTCCTTCCTCGTTCTGCAGTATTGATTTGGACACTTGGCCGCTTTTCAGCCCTGCTCTGGCACGGTCAGAGTGCCTTAAACATAGCACAGGTCATTTGGATTTATCACATATGCTCTTCCCTGGCCTTTCTTCCCTTGCGTACGAGCTTCCCGTCTTCTCATGTATATGCTGAAATACAGATGAGGGGAAGCCTCCTATGTTGTCATCAGTCCCTCTGTTTCCAGGCAGCGTAGCTCAATAGGTTATTCAATTTTATTCACAACTCATCCCTTAAAAACATCACCATTGCTCTTGGTTGCTGGAGGAGAGGAGGGGGAAGCCGGTCTGCCTGCAGAAGACTTCTTTGGGGAACCAGGACACCGGCCTCTCCCCATCCCTGCTGGTACCGTGCCGAGGATGCACTATAGATGCATCCTATACGTGAGATCTAAAGCTGACGCATTGCTGGTCACTGTGTTTGGAAAGTAAAAAAAAAAAGAGAAATTAAGATGGTTTAACAAAGGGAAACAAAATGAGGTGCTTAGTTAATCCGAGGATTAAGCCAGCGCGGCCGGCCTGCTCTGACAAAGCGGAGATTTAAGAGTGAACCCTATTGCAGTGCGCACAAATCCCATGGGAATCGAGACTAAAGGGCAGTGAAGCGGTGTGGCACCACATCAGATATCGGTATAAGGAAGAGCGAGCTCCCACAAAGAAACAGCTGGACAGTGAAGAAAGGCACTTGAATTTGCTTTATTTGCAGTGTAGTTGATATGCAATATTAATCTCCGTCTTGAGCGTGGGTATATGCACAGCTGAATTAATCGCAGGAGAGCGGAGCATTGCCTTTTGTTACAATTCTGTAAAACACACTGTTATGAACCACTTGGTTATGAGGTTTTCTTGCTTTCTAAAATACATCATCTCCGTGGCTGGAAATTTCCATCTTTGGGTGCTCACGAAAAGCTGCAGGATCTTTTATTGTTCTCAGAAGCTTTGGCAAAGTCCAAAGCAAACTTCGCGGGTAAGGTAGGATGGGATTTGAATTTTCAAAATCGTGGTAGTTCAAACCGAGGGTACCCACCGAACCATCAAAACCTCATAAATTAAATGCAGAAGGTGGCTGCAGATCTCTTTGTATGTGCTGGCTCTGTCTTAGATACACACTTAAAGACACAAACGTGAGAAGTATTGGCTGAGAAACTGTACAGGAATCAAAGGTCTGAAGATGCGGTTTTAATGCAGAAATTCAAAAGAGCAGACTTACGGTTGGATATTCAGTTGATTTGGGTTTTTATATCCTTCCCGTTAAGTGTTTAGCCTTGCAAATTTAATAAAGACAAAGAAAGGCATGTAGTGAATATTCTCTCAAGCAGGCATCTAGAACACTGGTGAAAATTTGCTTCAGGGAGACATTTGCTAACAGCAGGTTTAAATTGAAATTACAGGAATCCACCAGAACTCTAAAAGGGAGTTACCTGCTGAAGGTTGTCTCCATTAGAGGTTTCGGTTTGTGCAAAAGAGTGAATTGCAGTCAAGGATATGTATTAAAGAAAACCATTAAATATATTTGCTGCCCTTTTGATACAAACTTCTGTTGTTTTAGAGTGAGTGGCAGAATCGCATTGATCCCAACAACATTTTAGAGTATAGCTTCCTATAGAAGACCTTATTTGTATTCCTCCCAGGAGCAAAAATAGGAAACACACCATGCTTTGTATTATATAGATTTTTCCCAGCCTGACTGAAAGCACTGTATTATTCATGCACAGGCTATCCACCCAAAGCAGTGCCAAAACCGTTTCTCTTTGCATGTGGGAAGGCAGAAGAGTTGTCCCTGAGATAAAACCGAATTTGTAATCGCGGTTGTGGGCAGCGACGTGGTAGTGACTCCTCATTTAACAGCTCTCAAACTGTGGTTCCCAAAGAAGTGCTTTTTCTATGGCCTTTTGTATTGGAACGCCATTAACGAAGGTAGAAATTCACCAAATATTTCATTTCTTCCTTTTCTGAGTGATTATCACAGGATCATACAATTATAGAATCATTTAGGTTGCAAAAGATCTTTAAGATCATCGAGTCCAACCGCAGACCTGACACTGTCAAGATCGATGCAGTTGCCAGTGGGATTCGATAGTCTAAGTCAGCAGGAGTGGTTTGGTTGGAGGGGAAGAAGCATATCTGTGAAACATCTTCTGCTCCACAGGAACAGATGAGGATATCTGAGTGTTTGTAGGTGGGCAGAGCTAAGTGAGGTGTTTCATGTTTGCTGTAGAAGTCAATAACGTGTTTTACTTGAAAGAATGACCGTGCTTTACCGAAAAAAAAAAAAGGTCTAACCCGGCTATGAGCTTGTCCACCCGGTTCAACCTTGTATTCACCTTCAAACGCCCATTTGGACTTTGGACGAGTCGCCCAGCTGTCCTCATTCCCCAAGGCTTTGTAGCCTCTTACGACTGCCCAAGACATGCCCCATCAGGGAGGCTTGTTAAGGGCTTGCCTGAAGTTCAGAAAGGATTTAATGTATTTCCAATAGCCAGAGCGGATCAAAATTCACCCCATCTTACAGAGAGGCAGAACAGCAGAGCCACTGCCATGGTCCACTGGAGTTGGAGATGTTCCTCTGTCTCAGTCCTCAGACACGGCCAAAGGGTAAGGATTCCTCCCAAACCACAGTATGTGGGATACAGCCTAAGGCAGCGTATTTTTTATTGTCAAGCAGAAGAAAATCCTCAAAGAAATTTTTTTAATGAAGGCTGTTTTTATTTTTTGCCTTTAATAAATTCGATTGAGCAATTTAAAACCATTTCAGGGTTGTTCTTTATTTTTTTTCTCAAGTGACAGTGAAGTCCCACAAATCTAGGGAGACGCTGGCAATAAAACCGCTTAGGTAGTATATAAAATGCCACTGATGGGATTATTTTGCTGCAGCTCGTTGCAGCTATTATGCTCAGCAGCATGATTCCTCATTGTAAGTTCATAAAAGAGCTAATGACGGGAAGAGGAGATTTGCAAAGTTGAATGAAAGTGGAATGCAAATTCATAACAAAAAGAGCAACTAATGATGGGAAGAGTGTACTGAGGACCATGGTAAATCTGCCGTCACTTAGGAGTCTTCCAATGAAATGCACTTGGTTTCAGCCAGGAGCTATTGTAATTAGATGTAGGAACCGTGTCCTGATTATCTCCATCCTGATGGTACACAAAAAGTCATGCCGGAGTCTCTTCCTTTACCTGCAAAAGCGATGAGAATATTTGCCATGCAAATACTTCTGGGACATAACCGAACATGCTCTTCATGGAGACAAGTATTGGGAAAGCTAAATCTGAATGCAAAAGATGGAACGTGACAGTGGAGTGAGCCGTTACACACCTTGAAAGAACTTTTTTCAACTTTTCAAACTCAAGCGTTTGTCATGGTCATCGTTTTTCACCAGGTGCTATCTTTGTGCAAGTAAAATAATGCACAGGCTGGTACTCAAAATCATTTGTTCATCACTTTGTCATGATAAGCCATCAGGTTTCACAGGAGATTTCTTCTGATAGATGTGTGGGAAAAAAGTGAATCAGGGATTGGAAGAGCTGATTTACATGGTAAGATTAAAAGTACTGCATGTGCGTTATTCATACATATCCCAGGGAGACTCGGAAAGCACCTGCGTGTCTCAGCAAGGTGTAAATGCTGAGGGGGGGAAGAGGTGCGGGAGCTGATTGGGATGAAGTTTGTAACTATGAGGAATGAGGTAAAATTCAGAGATTGTAAATGCAGGGAGAAGGATAGAAAAAAACCTCCCTGAGATAGAGGTGTCATTCAATGTAATGAGTCTTCAAAAACTCCACCAGATGACGTTCTTGAGACCCCATGCTGGAACAGTTCTGCATTGGCTGGTTTGACCTTCTCCATGGTGTAAGTGATGTCTCCCGCTTGCTGTCCTGTGCTGTATTTCTGAGGGTGGCTTTGGTTTGCATTTCAGGGCTGCTTTTGGCAAAGAGTCAGAAGTTCTCATTGGCAACCTGGGAGATAAACTCATCCCTCAACAGGAGATCCTGCGGGACGTCAGCGACCTGAAGGCCTTGGCCAACATGCACGAGAGCCTGGAGTGGTTAGCAGGTCGCACCAAGGCAGCCTTTTCCAACCTCTCAGCCACCCAGAGTAAGTAGCTCCCACAGGAGAACCTTTGTCTTAGAAATGGAAACCAGCATAAATATGCGATTTTAGCAGGAGTGGGCATCTTTTGTTCTTGATTTCAAAGCGGGTTTATGTCAGAGGGAAGTAGAAAGCAAAGCAGCTTCATCTCTTTCTTCCTAGTGAACGCTGTGGTGTGACATCTGCTCAGACTGTGGTGGGTACCACGTGAGGGGGCCAGGAGCATCACTTCTAGCATAAGCTCTGAAGGGTCTTTCAACGCTTGAGCTTTTCAGCTGTCCCTGCTAATGACATTGCACAGGAGCAGGTATCAGTGCCGAGACAGGTTTCATTTTCTTTGAAGCATTGCTAGATTGCCGAATATTTAAAAATATATGTGTATTATAAATTCAGTAGAGAAATCGAACAGCTTTTAATGAGGAATGCCCTGACGTGCGTGTCACTGGGGCATTGATGCTCGGCCTGCAAAGGCAGAAGCAACCCTTGGTGAACCGAGGTGCCAGGAGGGCAGAGACAGGGGAGCCTGGAGACACCGCTTCTCCTCCTGGCTGTCAAGGATTGCCCGCGCTACCTTTGTGTTTCACTTCTCTGTGCTTCAGCTTTTGCTCCTTCCCCCGGGGGAATAGTGATTTTTTCTGTCTGGAAAGTGCTAGAGACGTGACTAGTGTTGCTTCTCTTCTTATCGCTGTCATTGGCGTTGTCTGCACGGGGTCACGTTTGGAGGAGGGTTGTGGCTGTGCCCCAGAAGTAGAGCTCGGCATAAACAGACGTCAGCTCTGCTGCTTTCCACCGACGCCTTTCCACTGTTATTAACTCACGAGGAGTCGCCTATAGCTCAGCTGACATGGGGTTAAGCTTTTCCTAGGACCAGGGGTTTGGGTCTCACCTGCCTACTGAGACATTCCCAATAGCTGTCCTGTGTCCCAGGTTGACCCTGAGGAGGTGGCCGTGCATTTGTTAGAGCACTTCATATTGCCCTAGATCCCTGTAATAAATCCTTGTGTGTTTTACAAATATTGAACATCCCCTGTTGGCCAGGGCTTATATTAAATGCAGCTGCTTCGGGTGTGGAAGGAGGCACCTACACTACGCTGTAGGTGAGGAGCGGAGGAGAAGAAAAGCGTGGCATAAAAAAATCCGCACAGCTTGGTGGGATCCCAGGACACACGGGGACGTAGTGAGGATACACAGCATTTCTGCAGTTTGTCATGCAAATACGGAGCAGAGTCCTGGGGGAAGGTACCCACAGAGGAGCAGGACTCTGGGCAGCCAGATCTTCTGAGTTCTCGTGGGAATTTGGCATTGAAAATCACTTCAGCCTTATTTTCTGGGAAGCGATGGGGGAAATTTGCTGGTGCTATGTAAAGTCATAATGTTATATCTCTGTTAAAATAGTTGTCCCTCGACAGCAAAGCATCTCTGGTTGGCTGACGGTCCTTCCTATGGCTTATAACTCCGCTCTAGAGCAGGACCTTTAAACTCTTTAGTCCAGCTGTCCGCGATCAGTTTGTTGGGATCCAGAAGCATAATTAAGATTATACAGTCAGCTAACAATTAAAGCCCCCAAATACCCCAGGTAGCTTTAATATTCCTGTAACCCATCCTTTGAGTTCTCAATACCTGAGTGACAAGAAGAATTGCTGTGTTCTCACAGGGCGTACTTCAGAAGATTATAAAAAAAAATTAAAGAAAACAAAACCCGATGGAAAATTCTATCAAAGTTCAGTAGCCAAATATTTATTCACAGAACTTTAGTTACTGGAAGAGTTCTTGGGGCTGAGGAGTTGTGCTCTAACAGTCAAAGTTGTTAAAAATAAAAACATCATTTATAATTTCAGTTCTAGTTGAAACTCAATTTTTTTAAAAAATCGGTATTTTCCAAACATAAAAGGGCATGAGCATGACTTTCAGGCTTCTGAGAGGACGTTACACGCAGCAGTGAATAAACATAAGAGTACAAAGTGTAATATTTCACTTGGCAGCATCCTCCTGACAATAAAAATTCATCTTCCTTTGTAATAACTTTATACCAATGCACTAAAATGTCTGTACACAAATGCCAGGAGTATCTGAAACAAGAGGAAGAACGAGCAGTGTTAGAAAATGATAGAGGCTGTTGACCTCATGGTTATAAATGAAACCTGGTGGAGTATATCTCATAAATGGAACATCAATAGAGCTGCTGCAATCTATATGGGAGAAGTAAAAAGTGATGCCGTGGGACAGAGGTGGTGGTATAAGTCAGATGTATTTACAAATCCAGCAAGCTACGATGATATACAGGGGAGTGCAATTCTTTTGGGGAAGAATAGGAAGAATAAACAACAGAGGAAAAATGAGACGAGATGTCTCTTCCCATCCCACCTGGTCGGGGGGAGAAGAGCAATGCAAATGTGCTCGGACTGAGCTGAGAGGAGGAAAAATTAAAACTACCTATTGTTTCAAAGATTCATACCATGTTAATGCCATAACGCTCAGCTGTCATACGAGTTATTTTGTTCTTTTCTGTCGTGGTTTGATCATCTGAATTTCTGAGCATCTCACTGCTAGAAGCCACAGCATGTTAATGAGCATTAGGGGGAGGGAGGGAGGAAGGGAAATAACTGACCGAAAGTAAAGCTACATAAAGAGGGGTTTTGCCACGCACTGAAGCTCACCAAATTCGGATTCAGATCGCCAGTGCAGCCAGCTTTGTCATTTCAGCGTCGGTAACTTAGACTTTAAGACATGCCCACGTGAAACCCAAGCATTGCAGTTCAATGCAAGTGGAATCCGTGGTTCGTCATACACAAGTCAACAGGCCGTTAGTCACCCAGCTCACTTTTTGCGTAGCTGACTTCGGGCAGCTCTGTCTTCTGCTTTATTTTTCTTCTTGGACTAGATGCTACATTGAAGTGTCTATGCTTGAACAAGAGCAGTAATCTCATTAACTGGTAGCAGTGGTGGGGTTTTACCTTCCGTGCTTACCACATGTTGGGCCAATGCATGATGAGAACACACGTCCAGGTCTTTGATCTTTTCTCTTTTCTGTCCCAGCAACTTGAGATTAAATCTTGATCCCACTCAGGGCATCATCAAAGCGCTTAGTGAGCGAGTGGGACCAGAATTTTTGGTGCAGTGCCAGAAATACGGTAATCTCCAACAAGTCCATGACATGGTGATGGTGGCCCTGTATTCCTTCCCTGTAGAAAGTCGGTAGCTTTTCCAGCAAAGCTTCCTTGGCTGCAAATGGGCAATTTATAGGCATATCTATATAAGTATTCAGAAACCACAAGGTGGAGTTGAGCAGGTATGGACGTGTTTTAGGAAATCCTAAAAAGGGGGCTACCTGTTGGTGGCTTTTTGGCTAAGCTGTCAAAAGGCCCCTTCCTAGAGATAAAAATTCAATAACCTTTTGCTGTGGATGTGCCACAATTATCACTCATTGCTAATAGAGTGTTTTATCATGCTGGGCAGTCTCTGCATTCTTCATTATTTAGTGTTTGCTAAGCTGATGGCTCTTCCATAGCTCTTCCCTTATCTGCACTCCTTCAGAATTGGATTTTATATTTTCCGAACCAGTCAGATATGACAAAGTCATTTTCTTTTGCTCTTGTCTTTTGAGGGAATACAAACTTCTTTTTAACAATAACCATTTAAGGATTAGAGTTGCTGGAAAAAGATGAATTAACTGAGGAAGTCAAGTAAATTTTAAATCGGTTTTACATGAAAATGGAAGTAGGGTTTCCTCTCCTCTTCCTCTCCTGCTTCTCTGCCTTGTCATATGCAGATATAACATACAGTCATCCTTTTCCCTTGCGGAGCTTCAGCCTTCTGAAGCCCTCTGAATATTTTAAGAAGGAATTATTATGCATGATGAAGGAATTGGTACAATCTTTACATTTTTAAAATTGTTGCATGCTATGTGTAGGTAGGAAGATGAAAGATTAGCCATTAGCGTACTGAGTTGCAGCTACCCTTTTGAATGCAGCTGGCAGTTGGCATCTCATGACTTCAGATCCTTGTAGTCAGCAGTTAATGTTGAGTTTGAAATTACTTTCTCCCGGAGCTCACATAAAACAGGATTGTCTTTCTCTTCTAGGTGGCTTATTGGAATTAAAGCTTTTGCATGTGTACCATGTGTCCATGTATGTTTATAGATCAGTAGATACTCTTGCATCCACCCAGAGGTTCGCTCAGTGTAGCACGTCCACTTTCTGTGTGTGCTTTCTCTTTCTTGTCCTTAATGAAGAATAATACTATTTTAGTACCTTAACAGTTTTATCTAGAAAAACAGGACTCCAGCAGTGGTCTCTAAGAAAGACACCTCCTCTCCTGTCATTAGCTTCTCCACAAAAAAAAAAAAAATCTCTTTAGAAATGGATCCTGAGGCTCAATATTTAGTCAAAGTAGGGAGGTGCATCAAGGAGCCCCCCAGGAGGAAGCATTGGGTCAGGAGGGCATTGAAATCAAGACAGAGATGGAAAAAAACTGAGTGGTTTTATTGTGGGCTGTTTGTTGGCTTTCTGTAGCACCCAGGGTCCTGGATTCATGCAGTTGGGTGAGGATCTTGCTGTATTTGAAAACCACACACATATATGCACACTTACCCTTTTTCTTGGAGAAAAGCTTCAAAAGCATGAAGGACGCAAAACATACTGTTTTTTAAAAACAGATCTAAACCAAAGATTTCTTTTGCAGTTGTCAAAGCTCTTGACTTTCAATACCAGCTCCTCCCTGTCTCCTAGTGACCCTTGGAAGTTGGCACTGGAGCAAAGATTCCTTAAAAAGCAAAGATTCAAAGTCTTCGACACAAACCTGGCTTCAAATTGACATCAGGCTGACCTTGTTTCTGCAGTGGCAAAAACTAGAAGATGAACTCTCAATAATGAAGGAAAAATATGAGTACATATTTGGAATTAACCTCTGCAGCTCAACCTTGCTACCTATGGGGGAAGCACCCCAGTGTGAGAGGAGATGCATGGGAGACCTTCTCCGACAGCTCACTCCATCGCTGGGACTGCCATGCCCTTGAGGACATCTTACCCCTGCTGCTGTCAGCAAAGCTGTACCCGCAGCAAAACAAACAGGGTGAAGCCGTTTCTCCACTACCTGCTTGTCGCTCCGCAGGCATGAATTGCAATTGCTCGCTGGCAAGGCTGGGTCTCCGCTCCGGCGATTTGCATTAGACACGGAGCTAATTACTGTGTGTGGTTAAGCCAGCTGCATGCAGGTTTAATGAGAAATGTGGAAATGCCATGCTCCCTTTCCAAAGTGGGGGTTTGCACAGACCATTGGAAGGATGTGGCTTTGCAGCTCTCCTTCCCCATTTCACGCGAGCCGTATTCAGGGGGGTGGAGAGACCCAGCTCCAGGCAGGACGCTGCCTGCCCCCTCCGACCGTGGCCTTCCTGCCCCCACCTCTGCCATCAGTCCCACCGTGACAGCCGTAAGCAGGGTGTTGAAGTGATGTCAGTATGTCAAAGTGATGCAATATGCAGATTGGAAGATCAATCCCTCTTCTTCTTCCCGAGGAAGTCCTTTCCTATTGGATTCTTACCTGGTTTTTTTTTCACCCATCCGAGCAATTGAAATCGTACCTTGCACCATACAAAAAGTCAGCATGGAGTTTGTTACTGTCACAGGCTTTATCCAGGAATGCAACAATTTTCCTGTAGCACTCTCAATTCCCACTGCCATGTCGGGCTCTAATCCCGTGGTTTCCAAATTAAAGGCTTCAATCTCGCATGGGGTTGTGAACCAGCCGGATTTAGTTGCAGAAATGCTGAGAAGTAAAATCACAATGAGGACACCGACAGTAAAGCTTAGGAGTCGTTGGCTTCACCTATTTATGTTGCAAAAAGAGCATGGCTCTTCCCTGACAGGTGGGTCTGGTCAGGAACGCTGTCAGGATGCAGTTCGGTCTGTTAGTGTGTTTTTAAGGTGTTAGAAAATGAGGAGATTTATTTAGGGGCATTGCAGGGTGTGCAAGAACAGAGTTTGGCCCGTCTGAAGTATCTAAAAGGACATTCAGCCTCTTAACTTCTTTATCCAGGATACTTCCAAAGCAGGTTATTTTCTCCTGTTCAGGCGTGCTTTCACCCCAAAATCAAAGGGCAATGTGTTTGTCGTGGTTTAACCCGGCAGGCAGCC